>NC_045994.1:1277957-1431029 GCF_010909765.2 Amblyraja radiata
CACCGCAGCCCGACCCATGTTGACCACCGCTCCATCCCTGCCCCAACTCCATCATCTCTCAATCTGTCCCGTGCTCCCTGCCCTGTCGTCAATGGCAGTGTAATCAAGGCGTGTAAACTGTGCTCACATCCCGTACAATACCATCTCCACAACATAGAACAGGCCCTTCGGCCCACAATGTCCGTGCTCAACCATGATGTCAAGTTAAACTGATCTCCTCTGTCTGCATGTGATCCGTTGCCTTCCATTCCCTGCATATCCATCTGCCTAAAAAAGCCTCTGAAACACCACTATCGTACCTGCCTCCGCCCCCTCCCGGCAGTGCGTTCTAGGCACCTACTGCTCTGTGTATAAAAACACATCAACATTGCCCCTCTCTCCTTGAACTGATGAACAGGAAGGAAGTGCAGATTCTGGTTTACACCGGAGAGAAGGAATATGGGATGGTTCGGGTCAACACGCTTCTTCAGACTGAGACCGTACCCATTCGATCTGATGCTGTGAGGCAGCAGCTCTATCGCAGTGCCACTGTGCCCCCCCCCCCCCCATTAATGTGCTACAATGCTGAGAACTATATTCTGCACTCTGCATCTTCCCCTTTGCTCTACCCATTGTACTGGAGTTTAAACTGATTGCAGTTATTATAGTATTATCTGATCTAATTGAATAGCATACTTCAGTACACATGGCCCTAATAAACATGAGCCTGTAACCCACTGCAACTATTATGATTCAGAAATAAACTACAGGAAGGGTGTGGACCCCAAATGCCACCAATTCCTTTTCTTCAGAGATGCTGCCTGACCTGCTGAGTTACTCCATCATTTTGTGCCTGCCTAAAATGTTATAAATGCTATTGAAAGTTGCAAAAGGTCACCTCATCACAAGGAGGTGATGTACGGTGTGGGCCCAGCATCAACAATGTCTCTGAACTACATGACATTTTCCACAGATTTAGATGAAATATAATTGAGAAGGAAGTCATAACTCGTTAGCGCCAAAAGTTGCACATTAATTAATTAAACTCATTAGAAAATGAGATCGAAAAAGTAAGCGCCATTTAGTGTCCAATGTCCATATTACACCATGGGGAGCCTATTTCTGTGTTGCAGTCAATTTAAACTATATATTATTATACTAGCATATATAGCAGTCTGAAGAAGGGTTTCGGCCTGAAACGTTGCCTATCTCCTTCGCTCCATAGATGCTGCTGCACCCGCTGAGTTTCTCCAGCATTTTTGTGTACCTATTATTATACTATATATATATATATATATATCTTGTGAACATGACTGTAATTATGTATAATTATATTATATAAAAATAATAATGAATATAATTGTGAGTGTGTTTTTTGAATGAGACTGCCGCAGAGGTCCTGTTCCTGAACCAGCCTAATTAATGGGTGAGGGCAGTTCCTCCGTTTACTCAACCCCACTGACTGCCAGTGTGCAGAGTGGGGGTCACAGCTGTAGTGGGACTGGGGCAGTGCCAGGCTGGGGGAAGGTTAAAGGGGCTGTCCCACTGTGACGACCTAATTGGCGAGTTAAGAAGAGGGTCTTCGATTTTCAAGCTCGAGCGCACTTGCCTGGAAAACCGCGAGCTGGATCAACCGTCAGCGAGGAAACCGCTAGCTGGATCGACTGACCGCACACACACGCACACACACCCACACGCACAGACAGACACACAGACACACAGACACACAGACACACACGCACACACACACACACCCACACCCCCACACCCCCACACACACCCACACACCCACACACCCACACACCCACACACCCACACACCCACACACCCACACACACACACACACACACACACACACACACACACCAGATTAGGTCGCCACAGCAGGACAGCCCCTTTAAAGACCTAATCTGTGACTTTAGATGAGTTTGCCCTCGACTCAAACATGCAGCATGGATGACACGTGGTCTTAGGAGATCCTATGAGGTCACTGGAACTCTCCTTCATGCTCGAGGGAAGTTACCGAATGCTCGCGGCCTCAGCTAAGTCACAATAAATTTCCAGCATGTTGAAAGAATGTCCGCGAGTACAATATGTGTGGGCATGGTTGTTTTGAAGTGGTAGTGCAGTGGAGTGGGGTCACTATGTAGTTACAGGCAGTCGAGGGCAGCCGTAGGCAATCTCCTTCGCTGACCGGGCATTTTAATTGGCTCATTGGAGTTTGCAGGACCAAGGAAAACCAACCGGTAGGTAAAATGCCCGCTAAACGTTATTGAATGTTGTCTGACTTGTGCGTGCGTGCGTGCGTGCGTGATCAGTCGATCGATCCAGCTCAAGGTTTTCCAGGCGTGTGCCCTCGAGCTTGAAGGTCGAAGACACTCTTCTTAACTCGCGGATTAGGTCTCCACAGCCCCTTTAGGCATCTTCCATGTCAGGAAAATGCCTTACCCTAACTCTAACTCCCCCCCCCCCTTCCAGAGCTGCCCACGGCTGGAGCTGGAGCCGTTTTGGGACCGGCTGCGGGCTCCATACGTGCTCAGCGCGTCCACCTCGGCCAGCATACCCTTCTGGATCATCATGGTGATGGTGGTGAGCAGCACTGCCCTGCAGCCGCCTTCAGCACCACCATAGTGCTGGCTCTGTCAGACTGCTCGTTGCAACACCAGCCCAACCCACCACACTCAGCACCCACTGGCGGCCCAGCCAATCCTGCACAGCATCCATCGGCCTACCAAGCCCGACCGACTGACCGACCGACCCTGACCCCAGCTCTACATTTGTTATTTATCATTTTTATTTAACAGCTCACATCATAACTCTATAAAGATAAATCAATTGACAAACGCAATGGTCAGCAAGGTGAGCATTACCTTTCTTACTTTGAAACCTTGTTATTGTTTAGACGCCATGATCCCAGGGTCCTCGCTGCCTAGCGGGATTGGACAATTTGCATCCGACCTCAATGTCAAACCTGCATTGATTGGACAATTACTACTCGGAAAATTGGAAGTTTTTGTCATATTTTAGAACTCTGTGCAGGTTTTGTTCTCGACGGGTTTCAGGTTTGATTTATATTATATTTTACACAATATGTTAAATATTCAGGTAGTTCCGTAAGTTGGGTCACGAACTTGAAGGAAAAAGCTGCTCGGCCCACAGCCCAATGTTAACATTGACCAGGCCTTGCAGGTTGGTGATGGGAGCTGTGGGCATTCTACAATGACTGGCAGTGCATTCCCATCCCATCTCCTGTGGCAGCTTCCCTCTCCGGCTCCCTCCTCCCTGTCCCAGACAACACCTTCACTCCCACCTCCCACTCCATAGCCCACTCCATTGGTCTTGCCAGGACCTTGCCCATCATTTACTCATGGTCAGAGCATACTAGAGCACAGAAACAGGCCCTTCGGCCCTTCCTGCCCACATCCCATGCTATACGCTCCATTGACTCACATTAGCTCACCACCTCCTTGCGTTGGCCACCGAGATACTTAGTTTAGTTTAATTTAGTTTAGTTTGGAGATACAGCCCATCGAGTCCACAACAACCAGCGATCACCTGTTCACACTAGTTCTATGTTATCCCACTTTTTCATCCACTCCCTACTCACTAGGTCCAATTTACAGAAGACCAATTCACCTACAAATCTGCATGTCTTTGGGATGTGAAAGGAAACCGGAGCACCTGGAGGAAACCCACGTGTTCACAGGGAGAACGTGCACACTCCACACAGACGGCACCTGATGTCAGGATCGAACTGGGGTCTCTGGCGCTGTGAGGTAGCAGCTCTACCTGCTGCGCCACTGTGCTGCCCTATGCCCAACTATATCCACTGGCCTGGGTGCCTTGTGACTGTGGTGGATTCCTGGCCGCCACCAGCTCAGGCCCCAACCACCCTCCGTGTAATGAAAACCCCCCTCAGATCCCCTCCAAGCCCCCACTTCCAACCGCAATCCCCCACGTCCTCTTCATCTTTACACACCCACCATGGAGAAGCATTTCTACCATCTACCCCTGATTAAGAGGAGCTTAATCAGAATGCTGCCTGGATTCGAGGGACTCAGCTACAAGGAGAGGTTGGGCTAACTTGGATTTTTGTTCTGTGGGAAGTCAGATGCTGAGCAGCCCAGACAGAAGTATCTAAAATTATGGACGTGATTGGGTCGACAGTCAGAACCTTATTCCCAATGTGGAAGTGTTCAGTTTAGTTTAGAGATACAGCGCAGAAATAGGCCCTCCGGCCCACCGAGTCTGCACTGGCCAGCAATCCTTGCACATTCACACTGTCTACACACACTAGGGACAATTTACATTTATACCAAGCCAATTAGCCTACAAACCTGTACGTCTTTGGAGTGTGGGAGGAAACCAAAGATCTCAGAGAAAACCCACGTAGTTACGGGGAGAACGTACAAACTCCATACAGACAGCACCCGTAGTCGGGATCGAACCCGGGTCTCCGGGGCTGCATGCGCTGTAAGGCAGCAACTCTACCGCTGCGCCACCGTGCCGCCCCCAATACTATGGCCAATACTAGAGGGCACAGCTATAAAGTGAGGGGGGGGAGAAAGTGGTTTACAGAAGATACTAGACCAAGTGCAGACCCGTTGGGTCTGTTCCTCCAACGTGCGGTTGTGGGGGGGGAGGCGGCATGCAGCGTCACACACACTAACTATCCCCCCCCCCCGCACTCACGCTAATTACGCCCCTTGATATTATATTAATATTATTAATTTGCTCCTTTTACCCCATAACCACCGTATCTACTGACGCATAGCCCCCAACTTGCAGTCACATCTAGAGAGGGGGGGGGGGGTAGAGAGTGAGGGCAGAGAGAGAAGGGGCAGAGACAGAGAGAGAGAAAGACACAGAGAGAGGGGCAAGAGGGATAGGGGGGTGGAGAGGAGGAGAAGAGGGAGTGTGGGTGAGGGGGGAAAGGTGGGGGAGGAGGGAAGGAGAGAGAGAGGGTGAGAGTGAGGGGCAGAGAGAGGGGGTGCTGAGAGGGGGGTGAGGTGGGGAGTTGGGGAGCAGGGAGGGGGAGGGAGGGGGAGGGTGGAGGGAAGAGGGTAGGGGGTGTGGAGGGGAGGGGGTTTAGGGGAGGGATGGTGGGGGAGGGGATGGAGGGGAGGAGGGGAGGGAGAGAGAGGGGGGGAGAAGGGGAGGAGAGAGGGGGGAGGGGGGAGAGAGGGGGGAGAGAGAGGGTGTGCTGAGAGGGGGGTGAGGTGAGGGGTGGTGGGGAGCAGGGAGGGAGGGTGAAGGGAAGGGGGTAGGGGGTAGGGTGTGCGGAGGAGAGGGGGGTTTAGGGGAGGGACGGTGGGGGAGGGGAGGAGGGGAGAAAAAGAGGGGACAGAGGGAGAGAGGGAGGGGGAGAGGAGAGGATAGGGGGGAGAGGAGGGGGGAGAGGAGAGGGGAGAGGAGAGGGGGGAGAGGAGAGGAGAGGGGGAGAGGAGAGGAGGAGTAGGGAGGGAGGGAGAAGAGAGGAGGAGAGAGGAGAGGAGAGGGGGCGAGAGAGGAGAGTGGGGGAGAGAGGAGAGGGGGAGAGGAGATGAGGGGGGAGGAGAGGGGGGAGGGGGGAGAGGAGGTGGGGGAGAGGGGGGAGAGGAGAGGGGAAGAGGAGGGGGGGAGGAAAGGAAAGGGGGGGAGAGGAGGGGGGAGAGGAGGAGGGGGAGAGGAGAGGGGAGGTGAGGAGAGGGGGAGAGAGGAGAGGGTGGGAGAGGATAGGGGGGAGGGGGGGAGGGGGGGAGGAGAGGTGGGGGAGAGGGGGGTAGAGGAGAGGGGAAGGGAGAGAGGGGGGTGAGAGGAGAGGGAGGGAGGATGAGGGGGGAGAGAGGATGAGGGTGGGAGAGGAGAGGGGGGAGAGAGGAGAGGGTGGAGAGATAGAGGGGGGAGAGGAGGGGGGAGGAGGGGGGAGAGGAGAGGGGGGGGAGAGGAGATGAGATGAGGGGGGGAGGAGAGGGGGGAGAGGAGATGAGGGGGAGGAGGAGAGGGGGAGAGGAGAGGGGGGGGGGGGGGGGAGAGGAGAGGGGGGAGAGGAGAGGGGGAGAGGAGAGGGGGGGAGAGGAGAGGGGAGGTGAGGTGAGGAGAGGGGGGAGAGAGGAGAGGGTGGGAAAGGAGAGGGGGAGAGGAGGGGGGGAGAGGAGGGGGGAGGAGGGGGGGAGAGGAGGGGGGAGGAGGGGGGGGAGGGGAGAGGGGGGGGGAGAGGAGATGAGGGGGAGGAGAGGGGGGAGAGGGGAGAGGAGAGGGGGAAGAGGAGAGGGGGGGAGGAGAGGGGGGAGGAGGGGGGAGAGAGGAGAGAGGAGGGGTAAGAGAGGAGGGGGAGAGGAGAGAGGCGGGAGAGAGGGGGAGAGGGGGGAGAGGAGAGGGGGGAGAGGAGATGAGGGGGGGAGAGGGGAGAGGGGGGGAGAGGAGAGGGGGGGAGAGGAGAGGGGGGGAGAGAGGAGAGGTGGGAGAGAGGAGAGGGGGGGTGGGAGAGAAGGGGGGGAGGAGAGGGGGGAGAGAGGAGAAGGGAGAGGAGAGGGGGGTAGAGGAGAGAGGGGGGGTAGAGAGGGGGGAAGAGAGGGGGGGAGAGGGGGGGAGAGAGGAGGGGGAGAGCGGAGGGGGAGAGTGGAGGGGGGAGAGAGGAGGGAGGAGAGAGGAGGGGTTGAGAGGAGGGGGGAGAGAGGTGGGGGAGAGAGGAGGGAGGAGAGAGGATGGGGAGAGAGGAGAGAGGAGAGGGGGGGGGGGAGGAGAGGGGGGAGGGAGAGAGAGGAGGGTAAGAGAGAGAGAGAGAGAGTGCCTTTTTACTTCAACCCAAACCCAAACAACCATTTGCAGGCAGTGCTTTTTTACTTCAAACTAATCATATATTCATTTTCAAACCACATTAAGGGTACTCACAGTGATGTAGACATTTGTTCAGTGTCATTCAGAGCTCAGAGTGACAGAGACTAATTGACAGAGCTCCATCTTGCAGAGACTAATTGAGGCACACCACTTCCTGGTTTTATAGTCCCTCCCCCTCCCTCCAGCAGGGGCAGCAGAGAGAATGGTGAATTTTGTAAAAACATTAATATCTCTGTCATTTTTCATCGACGGGAAGAATCCTCGGCACACATGCGGCGGAGGTGGGCTCCGAGCGAGGTGGCCAAAAATGACGGCCGTAGGTGGCGCCATTCTCTCGGAAATCGCAGCACAGACGGCCAAAACCGATCAAGAACAGAGATTTAGTAATATAGATAACGAAGAATACTTTTCAGCCAAAGGGTGAACATGGAGTATGGTTGTGTACAGCACAAGAACAGGCCCTTCAGTCCACAATGTCTGTGCCGAAAATTGATCCATATCCCTCCATACCCTGCCTAGGCACGTGCCTATCCAAAAGCCTCTGGAACACCACTATCGTACCTGCCTCCACCACCACCCCCGGCAGCATGTTCCAGGCGCCCACCTGTGTCAAAAACTTGCCCTTATTATCTCATATTCATACAGCATGAAAACAGGCCATTCGGCCCCACTTGCCCATGCCGACCCATCTACACTACTTCCTTCTGCCTGCGTTTAGTCCATTTAACCGTTAAATATTGCTTCTCTCACCTTAAAGCTACGCCCTCTAGTCTTTGACATTTCCACCCTGGGAGAAAGATTCTGACTGTCTCCCCTAACTACTTGAAATGCTCCTATGAGGTCTCCTCCTTGCTGCGCCACCGTGTCAGTGCAGCATGGCTCCATCTCCCCGCTCCCGTCCGGCAGTAGATACAGAAGCTTGAAAGTGCGCACCACCAGACTCAGGAACAGCTTCTTCCCCTCTGTTATCAGGCCTGAACGGTCCTTCCATAAGCTGGGGGCACTGTCCGATTCACCTCTACCCCATTGCGGACATTGGACTTTGTCTGTGGAACTGGAGCGCTACAATGCTGAGAACTATATTCTACACTCTGTATCTTCCCCTTTGCTCTAGATAGACACAAAAAGCTGGAGTAACTGAGCGGGACAGGCAGCATCTCCGGAGAGAAGGAATGGGTGACGTTTCAGCTCCCCTTTGCTCTACCTGTTCAACGTGAGTTTGGTTTAATTGTATTCATGATGGTATTTCCTGATCTGATTGGATAGCATGCATAACAAGGATGTGGGGGTGTTAGACACAGAGTGCAGGGGTAACTCAGTGGGTCAGGCAGCATCTGTGGAGAACATGGATAGGCAACGTTTTGGGTCCGGGCCCTATTGCAGACTGGCCTCTCTGTACACTGTACCTCAGAACAGTGACAATAATAAACCAGCTGGTGCCCGTGCCTTGAATCGCTCACACCCATCAGTCACCCTCAGGCTGGGAAACCGACTACAGACAGTTCACTGCTGCTGGCTCAGAGTCCCCACTCATATGTTCACAGGTTATAGGAGTAGAATTAGCCATTCAGCCCATCAAGTCCACTCCACCATTCAATCATGGCTGATCACCGCCTCCTAATCCCATTTTCCTGCCTTCTCCCCATAACCCTTGACACCCGTTCTAATCAAGAATTTATCTATGCCTGCCTTACAAATATCCTCATCTCTTTTAATTCTGTGACCTCTGGTTTTAGACTCTCCCACCAGTGGAATCCTCTCCACATCCACTCTCTCCAAGCCTTTCACTATTCTGTACGTTTCAATGAGGTCCCCCGTCAAGCTTACTCCAGCGAGTACAGACCTAGTATCGTCAAAGGCTCATCATATGCTAACCCACTCATTCCTGGAATCATCCTTGTAAACCACCTCTGAGAGCCAGCACATCCTTGCTCAGATATAGGGCCCAAGTGTGCTCACAATACTCCCAATGCGGCCTGACCAGCACCTTTTAGAGCCTCAGCATTATACATCTCTGTGACTCCTCAGCTCAATGGCACCAGCTAACCAACACGTCGCACATCAGTAAGTGAAACGCAGCAACAGGGGGCAGTATTCAGTCATCACGTGGCGGCAGGAATAGAAACAGGTGCAGCAGGCAGTGAAGAAAGTGAATGGTATGTTAGCATTCATAGCAAAAAGGATTTGAGTATAGGAGCAGGGAGGTTCTACTGCAGTTGTACAGGGTCTTGGTGAGACCACACCTGGAGTATTGCGTACAGTTTTGGTCTCCTAATCTGAGGAAAGACATTCTTGCCATAGAGGGAGTACAGAGAATGTTCACCAGACTGATTCCTGGGATGTCAGGACTTTCATATCAAGAAAGACTGGATAGACTCGGCTTGTACTCACTAGAATTTAGAAGATTGAGGGGGGATCTTATAGAAACTTACAAAATTCTTAAGGGGTTGGACAGGCTAGATGCAGGAAGATTGTTCCCGATGTTGGGGAAGTCCAGAACAAGGGGTCACAGTTTAAGGATAAAGGGGAAATCTTTTAGGACCGAGATGAGGAAACATTTTTCACACAGAGAGTGGTGAATCTGTGGAATTCTTTGCCACAGAATGTAGTTTAGGCCAGTTCATTGGGTATATTTAAGAGGGAGTTAGATGTGGCCCTTGTGGCTAAGGGGATCAGGGGGTATGGAGAGAAGGCAGGTACAGGATACTGAGTTGGATGATCAGCCATGAACATATTGAATGATGGTGCAGGCTCGAAGGGCCGAATGGCCTACTCCTGCACCTAATTTCTATGTTTCTATGTAACAGCGTGGAGGGCACGGAGAACTAAGTGGGACCCGGGGGAGGAGGGGGGGGGGGGCATAGAAGGAGGTCGGACTATATTGAATACCTTTGAGTAACTTTGTCTGCACTGGACTCTTAAATACGTGTACTGTACACAAAACAAAGCATGTCACCGTAGCAAGTACACGTGACAATAAAGTATCAATCAATTGATCGATCAATGAAGACAGACAGATACACACAGAGGGACCCGTCTCCTCCTCTCCACCAAGGGAGGAGCGTCTATACTGGGACGGGCCGACTGAGAGATCAGCAATGTGGGCTGGTGCTGGGCCACTGCATGCCCTGTGGTTTATGTAACAGGCAGGCAGGCAGCACTGGCTCGCAGCTTGGCTGGATTTTTATTTATTAAACAGGCTTAGAATAGGCTGCCCCTGGGGCGTGTGATGTGCTTGGCTCTCTCACCACTTTGTGCTGACCTGCTGGGCTCCATCGCTGGTCTTTACTGTCCATTATTCACCCTTCTCTCACCAGCCAGGCCAGCAGCATTCTGCTGACACCTACCTACTGCTCAAACCAATGGCAACCCTCCTGTTCCTCACTTCAACAGTGGGGAGAGTCTGGGAACCCTCAGTGGGGAGAATGCTGGAAACTACAACCAAACACTATCGAAAACAATAACATGCACGATCAGCACAAAGCACTGAAAGGGAAATCATGTTTAGCTGGTTGATTGTTGATAAAGAGGTCGGGGTGACTGGAAACGTCAGCAATAGGGGATGGTGGAATGGGCTGGGTTTAGATCTGCAGTAAACATTCGATGTGGTCCCACACACACAGCAACCCACAAACATTAAGCACACAGGTACACAAAAGGTTCCTCAGCCCTCGAGCTGTCTCCTCCCATCCCTCAGTCCCCAGGCTCTTCCTCCTCCTTTTTCCTTCCTTCTCCCCGCCACCCCCTATCAGTGTGAAGAAGGGTTTTGGCCCGAAACGTCGCCTATTTCCTTTGCTCCATAGATGCTGCTGCACCCGCTGAGTTTCTCCAGCATTTTTGTGTACCTTCGATTTTCCAGCATCTGCAGTTCCTTCTTGAACATTCAGCACAGTTAGCTTGGGCCCCGCCTAAGGGAGGTAAAGTGGCAAAGCTGCTGCCTCACAGCGCCAGAGACTCCGGTTCGATCCTGACCTGGGGTGCTGTCTGTGTGGAGTTTGCACGGTCACCCTGTGACTGCGAGGGATTTCTCCGGGTGCGCTGGTTTCCTCCCATCTCCCAAAGGCGTGTGGGTTTGTAGGTTGATCAGTCTGAAGAAGGGTTTCGGCCCGAAACGTTGCCTATTTCCTTCGCACCCGCTGAGTTTCTCCAGCACCTTGGGTTTGTAGGTTAATCGGCCCCAGTGTGTAGGGAGTGGATGAGAAAGTGGGAGAACATAGATCTAGTGTGCACGGGTGGTCGATGGTCAATGTGGACTTGATGGGCCGAAGGGCCTGTTTCCATGCTGTATCTTTCAATCAGTTCCATCAATCTGAGAAGCAGAGTCATCCAGCACAGAAACTGGCCCTTCGGCCCAACTCACCCACACAGACTAAGATACCCCTGCTCAGTCCCATTAACAGGCCCTTCATCCCATCACATCCATGGCGACCAGAGTGCCCCCATCTAAATGCCCCATTTGCCCACACCTGGCCCATTTCTCTCCAGCCCGTGATTTATGAAATGGATGCAGTCCAGGAAAACATTTTGCAAAGTGAAATTTTGAAAACTATGTTCTGGCAGTTTCATAGAAACATAGAAAATAGGTACAGGTGGAGGCCATTCGCCCTTTGTGCCAGCACTGCCATTCATTGCGATCATGGCTGATCGTCCCCAATCAATAACCCGTGCCTGCCTCCTCCCCATATCTCTTGATTCCACTAGCCCCTAGAGCTCTATCTAACTCCCTCTTAAATCCATCCAGTGATTTGGCCTCCACTGCCCTCTGTGGCAGGGAATTCCACCAATTCACAACTCTTTGGGTGAAAATGTTTTTTCTCACCTCAGTCTTAAATAGCCTCCCCTTTATTCTAAGACTGTGGCCCCTGGTTCTGGACTCGCCCAACATTGGGAACATTTTTCCTGCATCTAGCTTGTCCAGTCCTTTTATAAGTTTCTATAAGAAACCCCCTCATCCTTCTAAACTCCAGTGCAGTACGGAGTTTTCGTCTACGCAGGGAATGGTCACCGCTCACTGGAACACACCTCATAGATCAAAGACACTTTCCCCAAAGAGCCACTGGCATTGTATCAGAAATTACTACATCAAGAATTCTCGAGTCAAGGAAATACTGTACGTTATTTCGGTAGAGGTAGAGCTACTGCTTTATAGTCGATCCTGACTATGGGCGCTGTCTGTATGGAGTTTGTATGCTCTCCCCGCAACCTGCGTGAGTTTTCTCAGAGATCTTCGCTTTCCTCCCACACTCTAAAGAGGTACTGGTTTGTAGGCTAATTGGCATTTGTTCCTAGTGTGTAGGATAGTGTTCATGTGCAGGGATCACTGGTCAATGGGGCGAAGGGCCTGTTTCCGAGCTGTATCTCTAAACTAAACTCAAGTATGGGAATATAGTGCGTGACAAAATCCAACTTCCTGGATTCGATCCAGGCCTCGGGTGCTGTCTGTGTGGAGTTTGCACATTCTCCTTTTGACTGCATAGTTTCCTTTGGCAGTTCCAGTTTCTTCCCATATCGTCCCTCTGTAAATTGCCCCTGGTGTGTAGAGAGTGGGTGAGGAGGAGGGATAACATAGAACTAGTGTGTACGGGTGATCAACGGGCAGCATGGTCTCGGTGGGCCGAAGGGCCTGTTTCCATGCTATATCTTTCAATTCAATTGAAAAAATAGGTCAATTGCAAACTGGGATAAACAAGGCAGAGAAAAAATGGCAGAATAAAGATCAGGACTGACACATGAAACTGCAGGTGCTGCAAGGTCACCCCTCAGCCTATGCTCTCAAGAACAATTGTCCCAGCCTGTCCAATCTCTCACTAGAACACAGGCTGAACATCCTGCTGAATCTTTGCTGCACTCTTTTCAATCTCGTGACATCCCTACTGCAGTTGGTCTCACGAGCGACTTGTACAGCTGCAACATGATGTCTCAACTTTGTACTCAGTGCCCTTTCCAATGAAGGACAGTTTTAGTTTAGAGGTACAGCGCGGAAACAGGCCCTTCGGCCCAACGAGTCCGCACCGACCAGCGATCCCTGCACGTTAACACTATCCTACACACACTAGGGACAATTTTACATTTATACCAAGCCAATTAACCTACAAACCTGTATGCCTTTGGAGTGTGGGAGGAAACCAAAGATCTCAGAGAAAAGCCATGGGGTCACGGGGAGAATGTACAAACTCCGTACAGACAGCACCCGTAGTCGGGATCGAACACGGGTCTCCAGCACAGGGAGGCTGCAACTCTACCGCTGCACCACCATATGTGGGACTTTATTTGAAAACTTTCTGTGATTCCAAATGTGCCAAATCCACCAGTTCTCATGTGCATCTCAAAACATTCCAGCGGGTTTCATGGCTTCTTCAGCGCCCTGTCCACCTGACCCACCACATTAAGGGTACACCAAACCTGTGGACACCTGACCCACCACATTCAGGGTACACCACACCTGTGGACACCTGACCCACCACATTCAGGGTACCCCACACCTGTGGACACCTGACCCACCACATTCAGGGTACACCACACCTGTGGACCTCTGACCCACCACATTCAGGGTACACCACACCTGTGGACCTCTGACCCACCACGCTCAGGGTACACCACACCTGTGGACACCTGACCCACCACATTCAGGGTACACCACACCTGTGGACACCTGACCCACCACATTCAGGGTACCCCACACCTGTGGACACATAGTGCTGAAGGAAGGTCCTGACCTAAAACATCACCTATCCATGTTCTACACAGTCCTACCAGTCCCACTGTTTGCATCCTTGAATGTTAGCACATCTTCCCCAGCCAACAATGAGCTATTATGGACTCCACCCTTCCTGAGGTCATCTGTTGGCAGCCCTGTTTTGTTCTGGCCTTCTCTATCTTTCAATCTTAAGAAGGGTTTTTGGCCCCAAAAACATCACCTATTCCTTTTCCCCAGAGATGCTGCCTGACCCGCTGAATTACTCCAGCTTTGTGTCGATCTCCGGTGTAAAGCAACACCTGCAGCCCCATCTTACACATTCTCCAGAGATGCTGCCTGACCCGCTGAGTTACTCCAGCATTGCATGTCCTTTAGTGTAAACAAGTCATTGCAGTTCAGTCCGTGTTACTCAGCACTTCAACTCCCCCTCCCATTCCCAATCTGACATTTCTGTCTTGGGCCTCCTCCATTGCCGGAATGAAACCCAGTGCAAATTGGAGGAACAGCACCTCATATTTCGCTTGGGTAGTTTACACCCCAGCTGCATGAACATTAATTTTAGTTAGCCCTTGCTTTCTCCCTCCTTCAGAATCAGAATCAGAATCAGAATGCTTTATTGTCATTGCATGTGTCACATACAACAAGATTACTGTGTCTCTCCATTTAAAAGAACTTCAAACATTCACATACTCATACTTTTTACACTCCCTCCCCAAACCCACCCATGGGTTCACATTTACATAAATTAACACTGTCTCCCACCCCCCCTCCTTCCCCATAACCCGCTCCCGAGACAGAGTTCAGTTCCAAGATTGCTGATGGGTAAAAGCTGTTCTTGAGTCTGGCAGTGCGTGACTTTAGCGACCTGTACCTTTTTCCTGAGGGCAGCAGTGTGAAAAGGTGGTGACAAGGATGTGTAATGTCTTTCACGATATTACAGGTCCTGCTGCGGCATCTGGAGTGGTAAATGTCCTCCAGAGGGGGCCGTGGGAGTCCAATGATACCCTGGGCAGTTTATCCCCTTCCATCCCCTTCCCCTTCCCAGTTCTCCCACAATCCCACTGTCTCCGCCCACTTCATTTCTTTTTCCAGCCCCCCCCCATCAGTCTGAAGAAGGGTCTCGACCCAAAACATTGCTTATTCCTTCTCTCCGTAGATGCTGTCTCACCCACTGAGTTTTTCCAGTATTTTTGTCTAGCTTCAAGTAATTGCAGTTTCTTTGTGTCAACCACACACCTATACTCTCTCTGTTCCACAACACTCTCCAAGCCTCTACCATTCATGTGTAAACCCTGCCCTAGTTCGATATACTAAACTGCAACACCTCACACTGGTACGCTCAAGTCTAATTTCCACTCCTCAGCCCATCTTCACCAACTTATCTACATCCAATTCAGTTCAGTTTATTTCATTTCACGTGTACCGAGATACAGTGAAAAGCTCTTGTTGTGTGCTTACCGCTCAAGATCCTGCAAGATCCTGTTGTAAACTTAGATATCATAGAAAATGGGTGGAGGAGTAGGCCATTCGGCCTTTCGAGCCAGCACCACCATTCAATATGATCATGGCTGTCCATCCAAAATCAGTACCCCATTCCTGCTTTCTCCCCATATCCCTCGATTCCCTTGGCTCTAAGAGCTAAATCTAACTCTCTCTTGAAAACATCCAGTGAATTGGTCTCCACTGCCTTTTGTGGGAGAGAATTCCACAGATTTACAACTCTCTGTGAAAAACATTTTCCTTATCTCAGTCCTAAATGGCCGACCCCTTATTCTTAAACTGTGACCCCAGGTTCTGGACTCCCCCAACATCGGGAACATTGTTCCTGCATCTACCCTGTCCAAGCCTTAATTTTTTTTTAATGTTTCTATAAGAAACCCTCTCATCCTTCTAAATTCCAGTGAATACAAGCCCAGTCGACCCATTCAATAGACAATAGGTGCAGGAGTAGGCCATTCGGCCCTTCGAGCCAGCACCGCCATTCAATGTGATCATGGCTGATCATCCACAATCAGTACCCCGTTCTTGCCTTCTCCCCACATCCCCTGACTCCGCTATCTTTAAGAACCCTATCTAGTTCTCTCTTGATTATTTCATCATATGTCAGTCCCGCCATCCCGGGAATTAACCTGATGAATCTATGCTGCACTCCCTCAATAGCAAGAAATATCCTTCCTCATTGACCAATAAACCACTAATCTTGGTGTAATCTGCATGACTGGGTGTCATGCAAATCGTTAAAATGAGGGCAACACTTTGGCGCAGAGGTAGAGTTACTGCCTTACATCGTTTGCAGCGCCGGAGACCAGGGTTCGATCCCGACTACGGGTGCTGTCTGGACGGAGTTTGTACCCACCCCGTGGGGTTTGTACCCACCCCGTGGGGTTTGTACCCACCCGGTGGGGTTTCTCCGAGATCTTCGGGTTCCTCCCACATTCCAAAGACGTGGGTTAATTGGCTTGGCTAGTGTGTGTGGGATAGTGTTAATGTGCGGTGGGCCGAAGGGCCTGCTTCCGCGCTGTATCTCTAAACTAAACTAAGATGACAAACAGCAGTGGCTCCAGCAGCGACCGCTGCAGACTCCACAGTCAAACAAACAACCCTTCACCACTGCTACCGAGACGAGTCCAGAACCAGAGGTCACTGTCTAGAACGAGGGGAGGGCCAAGTGAGAACAGCAATAATGCCTTCCCACAGAGTACAAGCAGCTTACTCCCCCACCTCCCCTGTCTGATCACTCCCACTTGTTCCCTTCAGTTGTGGGGTCCACTGACACTGACCCCCCCGCCTAATCCTTCCCACTCCACTTTAATTTCATGTTAGAAACATATAAAATAGGTGCAAGAGGAGGCCATTCGGCCCTTCGAGCCAGCACCGCATGTATTTCGTTCCATGGATTTAATATTTTGTTTTTTTAAACTGTTGACAGATCAATGTCCCTGCTGGGATATGTACAGTTCTATCGCATCGTATGGTATATCTGCCCCACACCACAGGACATGCAGCCCCCCTTCACCCCTGGAACATCAGGTGAAGTTTCACGCACTTCCTCCAAAGCAGAGCAATTGCTAATGGTTTCCCGCTGGGGATTTGTCCAACCCGCAGTTCACTAAACGGCGCTGAACGGAAACACAAAAATAGGCAACTCTGGGGAGAAGGGAGAGGGGACTGGGAGTAATGAGGCACGGAGGTGTGACGGGGATGTGAGCTATAGACAGGCTGCCAGAATTGCCAGGCCCAGCCTAACCTGCACGGCACACACGCAGACACAGACAGACAGGCAGACAACATCACCATCCCCACACCCTGCTGAATCATCTCTCCGTAAATTACAAATACTTAGTTTATACATACTTACAGGTTTGTGGATGGTTTCTCACTGACTTTACACAGCTGACAGTTGCTGGCTAGGAAGCCCAGACCCGCTGACAGATGACATTGAGAGCCCGCGTCTGGTGCAGACGTCAATACGGGGGAATAATAGAGGTTAGTGCATCAGCTATTTCAGTGGGCGGCTTGTGCAGGGAGTGCCCACCCTGACTGGAGGCCTTATCAGCACACAGCAAGGCAGCCTCCACCCTGGGCTTGCTGCTGTCACCATGGCAACCCGACTCGTAGATCTGCATCTGCATCTGCACAGAGCGTGTGTTTGGCAGCTCGCAGCCTCCTGAGGGACCTGCAGTCAGTCGCAGCCCGCTGCCTGCACACGCCCACAGCCGCACATAGCTGCAGCTGCCTGCAGCACCTCTGGCAGCACCAACACCAGCATTGCCACTCAATGCCAGCAGCCTCTGTACCCCAAGCAGTTTCAGCATTGCCACTCAATGCCAGGCCAGCAGCTCCAGCAGCTCCAGCAGCTCCAGCAGCTCCAGCAGCTCCAGCAGCTCCAGCAGCTCCAGCAGCTCCAGCAGCTCCAGCAGCTCCAGCAGCGGCCTGCGTGTGTGTCAAATGTGCAGAATAAAACAGCCTTCCAAACCCACATCGCTGGTGATCGTGACCGACCCCCACCCTGACTGACCCCACCCTCACTTGACTGACCTCCACGTGACCCCACCCTGACCCTCCCCACCCTGACTGATCCCCCCCCCCCCACCCTGTCGTGCCCGTACCAGTGCAGACAGCACGGAGGCCGGATGTCTCATTCAGCTGCCGTACCTCAAACACCCAGCGCCAGCCCTGTAGACCCACGAGAACCCCCTGCCCTTCCCTGGTCCAACACTCGGCATCCAGTGCCACAGGCACCACACACTGGACTGACAGATCTCCTGCCCTGCCCATCGCCCAGCGCCCAGTGCCCAGTGGTCAGCGCCCTGTGGCCAGCGCCCAGTGGCCAGTGCCCAGCGGCCAGTGGCCAGTGCCCAATGGTCAGCGCCCTGTGGCCAGCGCCCAGTGGCCAGTGCCCAGCGGCCAGTGCCCAGTGCCCAGTGGCCAGCGCCCAGTGGTCAGCGCCCTGTGGCCAGCGCCCAGTGGTCAGCGCCCTGTGGCCAGCGCCCAGTGCCCAATGGCCAGCGCCCAGTGCCCAGCGCCCAGTGCCCAGTGGCCAGCGCCCAGTAGTCAGCGCCCTGTGGCCAGCGCCCAGTGCCCAGCGGCCAGTGCCCAGTGCCCAGTGGCCAGCGCCCAGTGGTCAGCGCCCTGTGGCCAGCGCCCAGTGCCCAGCGGCCAGTGCCCAGTGCCCAGTGGCCAGCGCCCAGTGGTCAGCGCCCTGTGGCCAGTGCCCAATGCCCAGTGGCCAGCGCCCAGTGCCCAGCGGCCAGTGCCCAGCGCCCAGTGCCCAGCGCCCAGTGCCCAGCGCCCAGTGGCCAGCGCCCAGTGGCCAGCGCCCAGTGGCCAGCGCCCAGTGGTCAGCGCCCTGTGCCCAGTGCCTAGTGGCCAGTACCATAGAAGCGTGGTGATGGACCCACTGGGTCATCCTGTCATGCTCTCGTCCAACATCCAGTATCTCTAAACTAAAACACTGAAAAGTAAAACTGCTTTAACTTCAGTGGTGAAGCTTCTGGAAATAACAATGAGGGACAGAATTAGCAATCACTAAAAGAATGAGTAGGAGTAAGACATTTAGAACAGAGACGGGGAAACACATTTTCTCACAGAGAGTGGTGAGTCTGTGGAATTCTCTGCCTCAGTGGAGGCCGGTTCTCTGGATGCTTTCTAGAGAGAGCTAGATAGGGCTCTTAAAAATAGCGGAGTCAGGGGATATGGGGAGAAGGCAGGAACGGGATACTGATTGGGGATGATCAGCCATGATCACATTGCATGGCGGTGCTGGCTCGAACGGCCGAATGGCCTACTCCTGCACCTATTGTCTATTGTGGATTAATGAAAGAAAACTAACTGAAGACAAAATTCTCTAAGTAATTTGAGAACGTTTGGTAGAGCACATAGATCTGTAGATGGGGAATTTTACAGGGCATTTGATGAGGAGCTACGCATCAGACTATCGATAAAACAAGATCATAAAGTAAAGAGGTGGTGTAGTGACGGCAGGAACCTGGTCACATCACAGGAAGCAGAGAGCAGCAGTGAAGGATGTTGCACTGGACTGGAGCAACAGTGACTGAGACCAGGAACAAAGCCTTTGGTTTAGCAATACAACACAGAAACAGCCCTTCAGCCCAACACGTCCCAGCCGACCATCGATCAGCTCTGTGTTATCCCACGTTCTCATCCGCTCCCACACACACTAGGGGGCAATTTACAGAGGGCTAATTAACCCACAAACCAGCACGTATTTGGGATGTGGGAGGAAGCCAGAGCACCCAGAGGAAATCCACCTGGTCACACGGAGAACGTGCAAACTCCGCACAGACAGCTCCCGAGGTCAGGATTGAACCCTGGTCTCTGGCGCTGAGAGGTATCAGCTCTACCCGCTGCAGCTCGGTGCTGCCATCTTAACCTATATTCCAGACAGACTGGTGTACGGGGCACTAGCTGGGGTGGAATAGACATAAAAAAGCTGGAGCAACTCAGCCACATGCAGCATCTCTGGAGAGAATGAACGGGCGACGTTTCGGGTCGAGACTCGACTGCAGTCTGAAGAAGGACCTCGACCCGAAACGTCGCCCGTTCCTTCTCTCCAGAGATCCGGCCTGTCCCGCTGAGTGACTCCAGCTTTGTGTGTTTAAACCAGCATCTGCAGTTCCTTCCAGCACACCAAAGGCGATAGAGACAGACACGGAGAAAGCACAGATACTGTGGGCAGCAGCTGACAGCTCACACCAAAACGTTGAGAAGGGGTGATTTAAACCAAACGATGCATTCGTTTAAAGGGGTTGCTACAAGGGAGATCCAGGAGTCAGGGGCATCCCCCACCCCCACCCCCACCAGGTTAGTTGTCCCATACACCAGAGTGCAATGAATCTCCTTGGTCACATGAAGGTCACAAAGTAAACAGCGTACCAGCCAATGCTGGACACAACAGCAAATACAATTGTAGAATGGTTCAAATATTCTATAGAGCGTGGGAATGTAGTCTTGAGATAGAGCGTGTGAATAGGCCCTTCAGCCCACGCCATCCAGCGACCCTCCATACACTAGTTCTATCCTACACCTTAGGAACAATTTACAGAAGCCAATTAGCCTGTGGGAGGAAACCGGAGCCCCGGGAGAAAACCCACGCGGTCAAGGGGGAACGTGCAAACTCCGCACAGACAGCACCCGTGGTCAGGATCGAACAGGGGTCTCTGTCGCTGTGAGACAGCTGCCTGAGCGCTGCACCACCGTGGCACAAAACACAGAGACAGGATAAGCAACTGAGGTGAAGGTAGGAGCAGGAAAGGGGCGTGAGAGGGGCGATTAGTTCAGGGGCGTAAAGCAGAGGGGAAAAGACTGTTCCACCCAGTGCCGGGGCTGGTGGCAGGAGCGGGTCGATGATGCATGGGCTCACCCCAGCCCACAGCACACACAGGGCAAGACAGAGCCATGGGTGTCACCTGCTTCCCCACCTCCCGTGCCCCCCCCCCCCCCCCGATCCGGGAGCTGTGCGTGGGCCGGGGACGGTGGGCTACACTGCACCGGTCTCCAGGGGTACACATCTCCCCTGCATCTGCCCATCGCACTGGGTGGCCAGAGCAGGCGACGCACAGACCTCCCCACCCCCCTCCCCCTGGACAGAAATGCTAGCCGAGACCCCCCAGCCAGTCTGTACTAGCCCACCATCCCCCCATCCCGGCCCTTCCTGGACAGAGCTGCTAGCCCAGAGACCCCTCTCCGACCCAGTGCACCAGCCTCCTGCACAGACCCCCAGCCCCGGCCTGTGCCAGCCCACAGACCCCCACCCCAGGCAGAGCTCGGGCGGGGTAGTGGGCCTCCCCCCCCCCCCCCCCCCCCCCCCCCCCCCCCCCCACCTCACCCCTCTCCCCCGGGCCCTGTCCCTGCCCCGTGACTGTGGACCCAGCATACAGGGGGCATCACTAGACGGAGGGACAGTCACTGAGGGACACCAGGAGGGGAACAATTACACCTCTCACCCCCTCCCTCCCTCCCTCCCTCCCTGCAGCTGTCACAGGTACAGCAGCCCGACGGTCCCCCTCCCCCGACAGTCTGGAGAAGGGGGGAGAGAAGAAGAGAGGGATGGAGAGGAAGGGAGGGGGTGGAGGAGAAGGGTAAAGAGAGGTAAAAGCGGGTGAGGCAGGGAAGGAGCGGGGGGGAGGCAGAAGGAGAGAGACAGAGACACGACTTTCCCCGCGGCTCCGCGCACTCGCCCCGCGGCCGCTCTATCCGCTATTGCGGCTCCCATCCCCGGTCCCAGCGCCGGCTGCAGCCCAGTGTGTGTGGCCGCAACCCGGCCCTTTCTGCCCCTCCCTCACCGCCCCTGTCCTGTCCTGTCCTACCCCCTCACCCCCACCCCCTCCCCCTCACACTGTCCCTCACCCTCATTGTCGTGGCCCGCACGGCCATTGTGTGTCTGAGAGATTTCCGATGGGCCGTGGATTCAATGGTCAGCTGATCTTGCAGCTCCTGGAACTGTAGAGCAATGATTCACGGTGGCGATGCCCATGGACCTGGCATCATGTTCCTCACCGATGTGTGTGTGTGTGAATGCTGCGACACCTGGTCATAACAGCACAATTAGGCCATTCGGCCCATCGAATCCTCTCTGCCATTCTATCATGGCTGATCTATCCCCCCCCCCCGCCCCCCCCCCCATTCTCCTGCCTACTACCCGGAACCATCGACACACTTACTAATGAAGAATTTATCAATCTCCACTTTCAAAATGCCCAATGAGCAGACGACGCAACGAAAAACGAACATGCCATTCGGCCCACAATGTCTGTGTTGAACACGGTGCCAAATTACATAAATCTCATTTGCATGCGCCCATCGAGTGATACAGCCTGGAAACAGGCCCTTCGGCCCAACTTGCCCACAACATGTCCCAGCTACACTGGTCCCACGGTCCATATCCCTCCAAACCTGTCCTATCCATGTACCTGACTAACTATTCCTTAAACATTAAGAAAGTCCCAGCCTCAATGAACTCCTCTGGCAGCTTGCTCCATACACCCACCACCCTCTGTGTGAAAACGTTACCCCTCAGGTTCCTAGTAAATCGTTTCCCCTTCACCTTAAACCTGCCAATGGACAGAAATCGATTGATCCATTCACTGAGTGTCAGCAAATGTGAGTCTCCCAGTCCAAGTGCTTTCCAAACAGTGAGAATACAGCAAATGGGGGAAGTACAGAATGTACTAAATGCACATAATCTCTTGTTGAGAGTAGGGGAATCGAGGACCAGAGGACATACAGTGCATATAGAAAGTATTCACACCCCTTCAGTTTTTCCACATTTTGTTGTTTCAAAGTAACATTAGCAAATTTGCAGATGACACAAAGCTGGGAGGCAGTGTGAACTGTGAGGAGGATGCTATGAGAATGCAGGGTAACTTGGACAGGTTGGGGGAGTGGGCAGATGCATGGCAGATGAAGTTTAATGCGGATAAATGTGAGGTTATCCACTTTGGTATAAAAAACAGGAAGGCACTGTGGCCCCACTTCCCCCTTCAGAGAGGTACCAGACAGGGTTGCCCGTTATCACCACTCCTGTTTGATGTCGCGATAGAACCCTTGGTGGTCTGGTTACGCTCAGAGAAGGGCTTTAAAGGTATTACATGGTTCGACACAACTCATAAAGTCTCATTGTATGCGGATGACCTGCCCCTGTACATCTCGAACCCAGTCAGCTCTCTCCCTGTGATTACGAATATTTTAGAACGGTTTGGCGCGTATTCTGGTTATAAACTTAACTACCAAAAGAGTGAGCTATTACCGATTAACTCATTGGCTAAGCAGCTCCCTCGCTCTTTACCCTCATTCAAATGGGCAGAGGACGGGTTTCGTTACCTCGGCGTCTTTATCACAACACCCTTATCTGATATGTTCCGCACAAACTTCCTGCCTCTGGTTGAGAAAGCTGAAATAGATTTTGACCGCTGGTCAGTTTTACCGCTATCCCTCGTGGGCCGGATAAATCTGGTCAAGATGGTCGTCCTACCCAAATTCCTGTATCTTTTCCAGCACGTCCCCATACTTATCACTAAATCTTTTTTTGATAAATTAGAAAGGACAATATCTAAATTTTTATGGGGTAGCAAACCGGCTAGAATCCGAAAGGCGATACTGCAGTCTCCTAAGAGTGACGGCGGTTTGGCACTTCCTGACTTTAGGCGATACTATTGGGCAGCTAACTTGCAAAAACTCCTGTATTGGATGAATGATGATTGCGACCACCTACCGACCTGGGTACACATGGAAAAGGCGAGTTCACATCTCCCGTTGCGGTCTGTCCTATGCTCCCAACTCCCCCTTCCTATAACATCTGTGGGTGCAGGCCCAATTGCGTCCCTCTCGCTCAAGATATGGAGTCAACTCAGGAAAACCTCGGTTTACAAGGCCCTTCCATCTTGACCCCACTGCTTAAAAAACACATCTTTAAACCTTCAAGTACAGACCACGCATTCAAAACCTGGCATAGCAACGGTATCAGTAGTATCAAAAACCTATACAAGGATGGCATCTTTTCGTCTTTTGCGGAGCTCTCGTCCAACTATAGCCTCCCAAACTCCCACCTTTTTCGTTTTTTCCAGATTAGGGATTTTGTGAAGAAGACATTCCCCCATTTCCCAAATCGCCCCCTGAAACCCTGACCGATACCATCTTAGCTCTAGATCCCAACCGGAAGAAATGCATCTCTGTTTTGTATAACTTGTTAGGGTCGGTTATATTGAAACCTCATACCTCATTAAAAGCTGCGTGGGAGGGTGAGCTGAATACGAAACTAACAGATCTGCAATGGGACTCTGCCTTGGATTTGATCCATTCTTCCTCCATATGTGCCCGTCATGGCCTAATCCAATGCAAAGTCCTTCACAAAGTCCACTACACAAAATGCAAGATTATCTAGAATTTACCCCGCTGTTAGGGACACCTGCAACAGATGTAATCAATCTCCTGCCAACCATAGCCATATGTTTTGGTCTTGCCCTAAGCTAGCAGCCTTTTGGAGGAGTGCTTTCGACTTGATAAGCAGAGCCTACGGCCAGACTATTCCTCCAAACCCACTGTAAGCCATTTTCGGTACACCTCCCAACACCAACCTCTCTGTTGCGGTGAAACGGGTCCTAGCTTTTACAACCTTGTTAGCCCGGAGACTGATCTTGCTTAACTGGAGGCTCACCTGTCCCCCGACACATGCCCGCTGGATTAAGGAGGTGCTTTACAATTTAAAGCTTGGAAAACTTAGGTTCTCTCTCAAAGGCTCTACCAAGACATTCCTAGATACATGGAACCCTTTCTTGGAACTTGTTAACTCTCTCAACTTGTCCCCGGACTCGGAAGAGGACAGAGTGCTGTCCACCATTGTTCTGCTCTACTGCAGCTGCTCTCCCCTTAACCTCCCCCCCCCCCCCCTCCCCACACTTATTTATTTAATTACTTACTTATTTACTGTTATTAGTGACCCCTTTTTTTATTTTATTTTATTTTTTAATTTTTTTTAATTTTTATTTTTTAGTACTTTTTGTTTCGTTTATCTTACCATATTTGTGTGTATGTGTATGTATGTGAGTGTTGTTTGTCCCCGTTTGGTTCCGACCTGATTCGGGTGGGTTGAAGGTGGGTATGGGTAAGGGCTTTGAGGGTCGCTTACATACTGCACAATTATGCCTTGACTGTCACTGTCTCTTATCATTGTATGTATGCAAATTGCTGTGAAATTCAAATAAAAAGATTTAAATAAAAAAACAGGAAGGCAGATTACTATCTAAATGGCGTCAAGTTGGGAAAAAGGGAAGTACAACGGGATCTGTGGGCCCTTGTTCATCAGTCTATGAAAGTAAGCATGCAGGTACAGCAGGCAGTGAAGAAAGCTAATGGCATATTGGCCTTTATAAGCAGAGGAGTCGAGTATATAGGAGCAAAGAGGTCCTTCTGCAGTATACAGGGCCCTAGTGAGACCACACCTGGAGTATTGTGTGCAGTTTTGGTCCCCTAATTTGAGGAAGGACATTCTTGCTATTGAGGGAGTGCAGTGTAGGTTTAAAAGGCTAATTCCTGGGATGGCAGGACTGTCATATGCTGAGAGAATGGAGCGGCTGTGTTTATACACTCTGGAGTTTAGAAGGATGAGAGGATATCTTATTGAAACATAAGATTGTTAAGGGTTTGGACACACCAGAGGCTGGAAACATGTTCTCGATGTTGGGGGAGTCCAGAACCAGGGGCCACAGTTTAAGAATGAGGGGTGAGCCATTTAGAACGGAGATGAGAAAACACTTTTTCTCACAGAGAGTTGTGAGTCTGGAATTCTCTGCCTCAGAGGGTGGTGGAAGCTGGTTTTCTGAATAATTTCAAGAGAGAACTAGATAGGGCTCTTAAAGATAGCGGATTTGCGGGATATGGGGAGAAGGCAGGAACGGGGTACCGATTGGGGATGATCAGCCATGATCACATTGAATGTTGGTGCTGGCTCGAAGGGCCGAATCGCCTACTCCTGCACCTATTGTCTATTGTTAAAAAATCCAAAACAGTTTAGAAATTTTTGCAACGTATTAAAAAATAAATAACTGAAATATCACATTTACATAAGTATTCAGACCCTTTACTCAGTACTTTGTTGCGGCACCTTTGGCAGCGATTACAGCCTCAAGTCTTCTTGGGTATGACGCTACAAGCTTGACACATCTGTATTTGGGTAATTTCTCCCATTCTTCCCAGCAGATCCACTCAAGCTCTGTCATGTTGGATGGGGAACGTCGATGCACAGCTATTTTCAGGTCCCTCCAGAGATATTCGATCGGGTTCAAGTCCAGGCTCTGGCTAGGCCACTCAAGGACATTCACAGACTTGTCACAAAGCCACTCCTGCATTGTCTTGGCTGTGTGCTTAGGGTCGTTGTCCTGTTGGAAGGTGAACCTCCGCCCCAGTCTAAGGTCCTGAACGCTCTGGAGCAGGTTTTCATCAAGGATCTCTCTATACTTTAGAACATTCATCTTTCCCTCAATCCTGACTAATCTCCCAGTTCCTGCCGCTGTAAAACATCCCCACAGCAAGATGCTGCCACCACCATGCTTCACCGTAGGTCTGGTATTGGCCAAGTGACGAGCGGTGCCTGGTTTCCTCCAGACGTGACGCTTGGCATTCAGGCCAAAGAGTTCAATCTTGGTTTCATCAGACCAGAGAATCTTATTTAGGTGCCTTTCCGCAAAGTCCAAGCGGGCTGTCATGTGCCTTTTACTGAAGAGTGTTTTCTGCCTGGCCACTTTAACATAAAGGCCTGATTGGTGGAGTGCTGCAGATATAGCTGTCCTTCTGGAAGTTTCTCCCATCTCCACAGAGGAACTCTGGAGCTCTGTCAGAGTGAAGTCAAAGTCAGTCAGTTTTATTCGTCACATGCACCCGAAGGTGCAGTGAAATGAATTTGCCAGCAGCAATACACTTAAAAAGAACACACAATGCACAATAAGATTCAACACAAACATCCACCACAGCATTCTTCACTGTGGTGGAAGGCACAAAGTTCAGCCAGTCCTCCTTTGTTCACCCATGGTCGGGGTCATGAACCCTCCGCAGTTGCTGCTACGGACGGCCCGATATACAGGCCCTCTTGTCGGGATGATCCAAACTCAGACTAGGGGACGGTCAAACACACTTGGAGGTCCCGAATCGGCACTTTCCTACCGGAGACCACGCGCGGCTTCAGGATGTTATAGGCCGCAGGCAGGCCGGCGGTCGGAGCTCATCTCCAGCGATCCCCAGCAAGGGACCCCAGACTCCGGATGGTAAGTCCACGCCACGCCCATGGCTAGAAGCTACACGGACCACAGCCCCATGATGCCAAAGTCACCAAGCCAGCGATCGGAGCACTCCTCTCTGGCGACCCCCGGCAAGGGTTCGCCCACTCCGCGATGGAAAAGTGCACGCTGCGCTTGCTGCTGATGCTCCGGGCCCGACTCCGGGAAAGGACGCTCCAATCCGTGCTGTTAGGCCGCGAGGGAGGAGACACAGAAAAAGTTGCCTCTCCGTCGAGGAGGTGACTGAAAGCGATTCCCCCTTTTCTCACCACCCCCCACACAAGACACACCAAGAGACACCTAAACTAACATTAGCGCACCATCAAAACAAAAAAAGTCAAAATAACAAACATGCTGCTGGTCCATCATGTTCTTGGCCACCTCCTTGACCAAGGCCCTTCTCCCCCGATTGCTCAGTTTGGCCGGGCGGCCAGCTCTAGGAACAGTCCTGGTGGTTTCAAAGTTCTTCCATTTAAGAATGACAGAGGCCACTGTGCTCTTTGCAATATTTGGAACCTGCAATGCTGCAGAAATTGTTTTATACCCTTCCCCAGATCTGTGTCTCACCACAATCCTGTCTCAGAAGTCTACGGACAATTCCTTCGTCTTCATGGCTTGGTTTTTGCTCTGACATGCACTGTCAACTGTGGGACCTTATATAGAGGTGTGCACCTTTCCAAATCATGTCCAATCAATTTAAATTACCGCTGGTGGACTCCAATCAAGTTGTAGAAACATCTCGAGGATAATCAATGGAAACAGGATGAACCAAAGCTCAATTTTGAGTGTCATAGCTATGGGCCTGAATAGCAATTATACTCATAGCAATTATACTCATATGCAAATGTGATATTTCAATTTTTTTAAATTACTTTTCATAAATTTCTAAACACCTGTTTTCTCTTTTATATTGTGTGGTATTGTGTGTAGATGGATGATAATAAAAATTAATGTAATCCATTTTAGAATAAGGCTGTAACGTAACAAAATGTGGAGAAAGTGAAGGGGTCTGAATACTTTCTGAATGCACTGTAGGTTCAAGGTGAAGCAGAAAAGATTTAATAGGAATATGAGGCGTAACATTTTCACACAAAGGGTGGTCTTCGTCTTCTTGTGTGTGGTGTGCACAGCCTAAAGTTGTAGGCCAACTTGTTCTATTTGATCTTATTTGATTGTGCACGCCAGGTTGATTGCATTCTTGAAACAGGGACCACATGAAGGTTGCAATCTCCCACCCCAACAAAGGGTGGTGGGGCGTATGGAACAAACTGCCAGAGGAAGTAGTTGAGGCTGGGACTATCCCAAAGTTTAAGGAACAGTTAGCCAGGTACATGGATTAGAACAAGTTTGGAGGGATGTGGACCAAGCGCAGGCAGGTAGGACTAGTGTAGCTGGGGCACGTTGGCTGGTGTGGGCAAGTTGGGCCGAAGGGCCTGTTTCCACACTGTATCACTCGATTAGCCTATGACCACAGAAACTAGAGAGTCCCTGCATGTAAAGTGTTGGTGAGGATGCTGGAAGATGGGGATCTGTGGATATATTGCACATGTCAGATGGACAAATTGTGCCTGGGAAATGGGGTCTGGCAACCACCCCTGGAGGAATCACTTGGAATGTAACGTATTCTTAACTAGAATGGTGAGTGAGGAGTGAAGAGTGTTTTATACTCATATGTCCCAGATAGAACAATGACATTCTTACTTGCAGCAGCATAACACAATATGTAAACATTGTACACTGGAAACAATATGATAAATGAGAAAAACAGTTCAGCGTGTGTATAAATATACATACTCACATATACACATATATACAGATAAATATTTATATACATGCACGCACATATACGTACACATAAAGAAACAAACAAATGATAATAGTGCAATAATAACAATAATAGATATTGTTAATCAAATAGTTAATATAATAGAATGTTGCGTTTAGCAATACAGTGTGGAAACAGGCCATTCGGCCCACCGATTCTGCACCAACCAGTGATCACCCATACACACGAGGGACAATTTACAGAAGCCAATGAATCTACAAATCTGCACATCTTTGGAATGTGGTAGGAGACCAGAGCACCCGGAGAAAACCCACAAGGTGGCAGGAAAAAAATGCACACTCTGTACAGACAGCACCCGTAGCCAGGATCGAACCTGGGTCTCTGGCGCTGTAAGGCAGAAACTCTACCGCTGTGCCACCGTGCCACCCTGCACTATATCACAGATGGACAGCTCTGACAAATCAGGATGATATTTCATTGGATTCCAAAGATTGAGAAATGAGGGGAATGGATTGGGTGAATGCACAGAGTCTTTTACCCAGAGTCGGGGAATCAAGAACCAGAGGGCATTGGTTTAAGGTGAGAGGACTAAGATTTAATAGGGACCTGAAGGACATCATTTCCACATGGAGGGTGGGAGGTGTGTGGAACAAGCTTGCCAGAGCAGGTAGTTGAGGCAGGTACTATAACAACATTTAAAAGACACTTGGACAGATACATTGACAGGAGATGTTTGGAGAGATGCGGGTCAAATGCGGGTGGGTGGGACGAGCGATCTTAGTCAGCATGGCTGAGTTGGGCCAAAGGGCCTGTTTCTACGCTGTATGACTCTATGAGAGGTTCAAAGATAAGAAGAGAACTGAAGGTGTAGAGAGGGAGAAGCTATTTCAGACCGTCGGGGAGCTGGGAGCAGGGAGAAAATCTGAAGAAAGGTCTCGACCTGAAACAACACCTATTCCTTTTCTCCAGAGATGCTGCCTGACCCGCTGAGTTACTCCAGCTTTTTGTGTCTAACGTAGGAAGTTGCAAGAGCTGTTTTTTGTAATGTAAGTATGCAATGGCGTTGGCTTGTGTATTTCATTATACAGGAGGTCGGGAAGGCTAGCCATGAAGTTGCTAGAATGGAATTTCAATTTCCTACTTGAACCCAGTGACCCTCCCCAATTATTGACTCCTGAAACCAATGGGGCACTGGAGAAGCAGGACGTGACCTTTCCATTTCACATTTGAGTTCGGCTGCAGTTCCACACGGCTCTCAGGAATAGAGTGTGGATTGTAGCAACTTGGCATGCAGGGTTATAAACCCTGTCTGCTGGCTGATGTTGACAGTGAACAGTTCTTGTCCCTACGTCATACACACTTCCTGGAAACAACACCACATTTTTACTCCATTAATCAACACTGGTTTCACTCTGGGAAGCAATATTCATTGTGCAGGAAGGAACTGCAGGTGCTGGTTTAAACCAAAGATAAACACAAAAGCTGGAGTAACTGGGTGGGACCGGCAGCATCTCTGGAGGGAAGGGATGGGTCGAGGCATTTCTACATTGCTCTGTATTTCTTTGTTTTAGTGAGGATAGTGCTAATCGCCCATTTTAAGAAATCTCACAGATAAAACGGCCCGTCTGCTGTGTGACTCTGGGGTTTAGATGAGTCAATAGGTCATTCCCACACCTAGACCACCAACTCAGAGTTCTCCGTGTTAATGAGCAGAAGACTCATGGGGGAGGGAGGCTCTCAGTCTAGGTCAATGCTGAGATTTTACACAAACTGAAAGAGAAAACAAGTTTGCCTTTACAAGTTGGACAGCTACTTGCACTGTATGTTTCACTTTGCTCTCCCTATTGTTCACAAGTTATAGGAGTAGAATTAGGCCATTCGGCCCATTGAGTCTACTCCGCCATTCAATCATGGCTGCCTCTGCCTCTGGCTATCCCTTTTTCCTGCCTTTTCCCCATGACATCCGTTCTTTCTTTCTTTTTTAAATCTTTTTACTGTTTTTTTTCCAAAAAAAGCAAAAATAAAACATAAAAAACAGAGCAAAAAGAAAAATAATAAACAAAACAATGGTATCGATACATAGGGATCAGGATTACATTAATAACTGGTATAACCTAATATGAGACCAGTGTCAAAATACACAATGAATATCGACCTGTAAATATAGTTAAATCTTTAAAAGGAAACTTATAAATGTAAAAAAAAAACACAAAGATAAAAAGACAAAAAGAAAAAGAAGGAAAAAAAACAAATAAACAAAACCGACCTAAAGTAAAGAAAGGAAACAAAAAGAGAAAAATTGATAATAATAAAATGCGAATAAAAATAAAATAGATAAAAAAACAAAGCAAAGCAAAAACGAATCTGAATTTCAACAATGTGTCTGTTTGTCGTCAAGTCCGTTCCACCCTATAGAGGTGAAATATTTTTATAACGGTTAAAGAGGGAGCAATTTATGTTGTATGAAAATGTCCAACACATTTTCCCCAAGTCTTATCAATTTTAACCAAGGCTTCAACAATGTCACTCCTGATTTTTTTGAAATTTAAAGATGATATTGTTTCAGAATACCACTGGAGTGTGGTCTTAGGGTTGTAGTCTTTCCATTTAAATAAAATAGATATTCTGGCGATTAATGTGGTAAAAGCAATCAACCGATGGGCGGAGCGGGAACATCTGTCCTAATCAAGAATTTGTCTATCTCTGCCTTAAAAACTAACGGCCTCCACAGCCTTCTGGGGCAATGCGTTCCACAGATTAACTACCCTCTGACTAAAGTAGTTCCTCCTCACCTCCTTTCTAGAAGGGTAAGGGTTAGACTCCTACTGGAGTATGGCTTCATTCTATTAAGTGTAGCATTGGAGAAATCAGGAAGTGCAAATGTTCGCTTTCAAAAAGAGGCACATGGATAGGTGATGTTTCAGGTCAGGCCCCTTCTTCAGAATGACTGTGGTGGTGGGGGGGGGGGGGTGAAAACTAGAAGAGAAGAGGGCAAGACAAGACCTGATGAGTGATAGGTGGAATCAGGGGGGGCGGGAGGGGGGGGGGGGGGGTGAACGGGGATTTTCGATAGGCAGATGGTAGGACAAAGGCCAGAGATAAGACCAAAGGCATGAGATAAGGATAGAAAAGGTACAAACTGTGAAGCCAGAGGAAACATAGAAACATAGAAACATAGAAATTAGGTGCAGGAGTAGGCCATTCGGCCCTTCGAGCCTGCACCGCCATTCAATATGATCATGGCTGATCATCCAACTCAGTATCCCGTACCTGCCTTCTCTCCATACCCTCTGATCCCCTTAGCCACAAGGGCCACATCTAACTCCCTCTTAAATATAGCCAATGAACTGGCCTCGACTACCCTCTGTGGCAGGGAGTTCCAGAGATTCACCACTCTCTGTGTGAAAAAAGTTCTTCTCATCTCGGTTTTAAAGGATTTCCCCCTTATCCTTAAGCTGTGACCCCTTGTCCTGGACGTCCCCAACATCGGGAGCAATCTTCCTGCATCTAGCCTGTCCAACCCCTTAAGAATTTTGTAAGTTTCTATAAGATCCCCTCTCAATCTCCTAAATTCTAGAGAGTATAAACCAAGTCTATCCAGTCTTTCTTCATAAGACAGTCCTGACATCCCAGGAATCAGTCTGGTGACCACCTGGGAAGGAAGGAATGTAAGTGCGAGGGGGAAAGGGAGAAATGGATGTGAGTTTAGGTGGGGCACAGGGATGTGATGGGGAGGGGAGAAGTTGGTTAGTTACCTAAATTCAATGTTCATACCATTGTGTTGTAAGCTGCCCAAGTGGAATATGAAGTGCTGTTCCTCGAGTTTGTGTATGGCCTCACTCTGGCCATGGAGGAGGCCCAGGACAGAAAGGTCAGTGTGGGAATGGGAAGGGAAGTTAAAGTGTTTAGCAACTGGGAGATCAGGCAGGCCTTGGCGAACTGAGCATGCATTTGGTGAAACGGTTGCTGAGTTTACGTTCGTTCTCGCTGATGTGCAGGATGCCACATCGTGAACACAGCAGATGAGGTTGGAGGGGGTACAAATGAACCTCTGCCTAACCTGAAAGGACTGTTGGGGTCCCTGGACATGGTCGAAGGAGGGGGTATAGGGACAGGTGTTGCATCTCCTGTGGTTGCAGGGGAAGGAACCTGGGGAAAGGGTGGTTTGACAATAGACAATATTGTGCAGGAGTAGGCCATTCGGCCCTTCGAGCCATTCAACGTGATCATGGCTGATCATCCCCAATCAGTATCCCGTTCCTGCCTTCTCCCCATATCACCCTGACTCCGCTATTTTTAAGAGCCCTATCTAGCTCTCTCTTGAAAACATCCAGAGAACCGGCCTCCACCGCCCTCTGAGGCAGAGAATTCCACACTCACCACTCTCTGTGAGAAAAAGTGTTTCCTCGTCACCGTTCTAAATGGCTTACTCCTTATTTGTAAACTGTGGCCCCTGGTTCTGGACTCCCCCAACATCGGGAACATGTTTCCTGCCTCTAGCGTGTCTTGGTTTGGGTGGGAAGGGATGATTAACCAGGGAGTTGCAGAGGGAACGGTCTCTGCGGAAGGCGGAATGGTAAGATATGACTAGTGGTGGGATCCCGTTGGAGTTGGCGAAAATGTTGGAGGATGATGTGTTGGATGAGGAGGCTGGTGAAGTGATGGAAACATAGAAAATAGGTGCAGGAGTAGGCCATTCGGCCCTTCAAGCCTGCACCGCCATTCAATATGATCATGGCTGATCATCCAACTCAGTATGCTGTACCTGCCTTCTCTCCATACCCCATGATCCCTTTAGCCACAAGGGCCACATCTAACTCCCTCTTAAATATAGCCAATGAACTGGCCTCAGCTACCTTCTGTGGCAGAGAGTTCCAGAGATTCACCACTCTCTGTGAGAAAAATGTTTTTCTCATCTCGGTCCTAAAGGATTTCCCCTCTATCCTTAAGCTGTGACCCCTTGTCCTGGACTTCCCCAACATCGGGAACAATCTTCCTGCATCTAGCCTGTCCAACCCCTTAAGAATTTTGTAAGTTTCTATAAGATCCCCCCTCAATCTCCTAAATTCTAGCGAGTACAAGCCGAGTTTATCCAGTCTTTCTTCATATGAAAGTCCTGACATCCCAGGAATCAGTCTGGTGAACTTTCTCCGCACTCCCTCTATGGCAATAATGTCTTTCCTCAGATTTGGAGACCAAAACTACGCAATACCCAAGGTGTGGTCTCACCAAGACCCTGTACAACTGCAGTAGAACCTCCCTGCTCCTATACTCAAATCCTTTTGCTATGAATGCTAACATACCATTAGTTGATTAGTTAATTACCCATTAGTGATAGGTGTGGACGGGGGGGTCTCTGTCATTTTTGCGTCTCGGGTAGGGGTAATGAACTACAGGACACTGAAGAGACGTGGGTGATGGATCCATCTACAAGAACAGGGGGAAACCAGGTTTACTGTAGTGAGAGGACATCTCAGATGTGCTGAAATGGAAAGCCTCATCTTTGGAGGAGATGCGGCGAAGACGGATGAATTGAGAGGAGGGGATAATGTCTTTACAAGAGGCAGGGTGGGAGGAAGAGTAGCCCAGAGAACTGGGGGAGTCGGTAGGGTTGTAGTAGACCCTGTTAACCCTGTGGTGGAGACGGAGGGATTAAGAAAGAGATTAAGAGAGGTGTCAGAGATAATCATAGAAACATAGAAAACAGGTGCAGGAGTAGGGAATTCAGCTCGCACCGCCATTCAATATGATCATGGCTGATCATCCAGAATAAATACCCCGTTCCTGCTTTCTCCCCATATCTGTAGATTCCGTTAACCCTAAGAGCTAAATCTAACTTAGTCCAAGTGAATATGAGGGCAGGGTGGAAATTAGTGATGAAGTTAGTGAAACCAATGATTTGGTGGAATACAATCAGCCTGTAGAAGAGTCCCGATCGAAAACATCTCCTCTCCATCTTCTCCAGAGATGCTGCCTGACCCGTTGAGATACTCCAGCACTTTGTGGGTTTTTTTCCCAGCTAACGACATCCTTCCTGTATCTGGGCGACCAGAACTGCACATAATACTCCAATTGTGGTCTCACCAATGCTGTAGCACTTGTAAAGCTGTAACCTGTAGTCCATGAAGCCAAGCACACCTAAACTTCTTCACCACCCGACCCACTTGAACCACCATTGTCAGGGAAATATATATATTTGCACCACTAGAGGTCTCCGTTCTGCAACTCAATGGTCTTGTCATTTACTGTGTAAGTTCTGTCCGGGTTGAACTTCACAAAATGCATCACTTTGCACTTGTCCTCGCCTGCCATGAGCAAGATGGAGTCTTTGAAAGTGGGCTATATCTTTGCTCACTTTCCCAGTTGATCAAGATCCTGTTGTAATCATGGGTAACCTTCTTCCATGTACACTGCATCACTGATTTTGATGTCATCCGCAAACGTGCTGCTGCTTTTAACAACATGCTCATCCAAATAAAGATGAGAGAGGAGCGTGAGCCCAGCACTGACCCCTGAGACACGCCGCTGGTCACTGGCCTGCACCCACCATGGCATTTTTGTATGCAATTGGCGAGCTCACACTGGATTCCATGTGGTCGAACCGTCTGGTGCGGACTATGATGGGGACGTTATGTATGATAAAAAAGTCCTTTCAATCCTTTACCACTAGCTCTAGCAAGAAGCACTGGCAATGTGTGCCTCCGTTGAGAGAAATAGGTCTCTTTGTGGGTATTGATGTTAATCCCCCCTCGTCCTGCTGTGGTGGCAGTAGTGGTCTCATTCTGTGTTGAAAGTTCATCTTAATATTTAGAATATGGATAGACAAAAAAAGCTGGATTAAGTCAGCGGGATAGGCAGCATCTCTGGAGAGAAGGATCTAAAGAAGGGTCTCCACCCGAAACATAACCCATTCCTTCTCTCCAGAGATGCTGCCTGTCCTGCTGAGTTACTCCAGCTTTTTTGTGTCTATCTTTGGTTTAAACCAGCATCTGCAGTTCCTTCCTTCAACATTTAGCATATGCAACTGTTCAAAATGCTTCAATGGTCTTTAAATTGACAAGCGCAGGGAAGACTACGGCAGCAATGCTATGTCTGTTATTGATTGGTGAATTGTTGTTTGTCCTTCATAGTTGAAGAAGACCATGACTTCAGTGTTTTTATTTGTGGGTGCGGAGGTGTCTGGTGAGACCGATCCGGGCCTGGAAGTCTCGCCCGCATATGGGACACAGTTAGGTGGACGTTGCAGTAGAAGTTGAAGTGGCTCGAGCCTTGCGCGCGGCGCATTTTCTCTGAGCTTCTGTGGTGCGCTTCTTCTCAGCTGCACACGTTCCTGTGGGGATCTTGCTTCGCCCAGTTGGGTGGTCCAGGTCCTGAAGTCATGACTGGCGCTTGACTTGGATTAAAGTGAGGATGAGTTATGCAAATCGTCAGCCTCACTCTCTCGTCCCGGCCTATCTGGATCCAGTGGATGGCCACTGTGAACATTGTGCCCTAATTGTGCTCCACGACGCTTTGCTGGGTCCACATTCCTACCCGTAGGACCGCCAATGGTGGTCTCCTCCGCATATTCCGCCGAATCCAGTCATCACCTTTCCTAAAAAAAAGTAAAGTAAAGTATCCTTTATTGTCATTCAGACATTTTGGGCTGAACGAAATTTCGTGCCTTTCATCAATATTATAAAATAACAAAACACACAATAAACACAAATTTAACATCCACCACAGTGAGTTCACCAGGCCCTCCTCACTGTGATGGAGGCAAAAGTCTTAAAGTCCTTGTCTCTTCCCTCCTTGTTCTCCCTCTGCGCTGAGGCGATCCAGGCTTCACATGTTGTGTTCCCGCCGGGTGATGGTAAGTCCCGTGGCTGAATCCGAGCTCCGTAAATGGGCCGGTTCAAACTCCGCGTTCCAGGGCGGTCAAATCTGCCGAAGCTGCCACCCTCCAGTCCAGCGGACGAAGCTGTTGTTGCGGGAGCTCCGGAGAACAGGTCACCAACCTGGGACCTGCGAGCTCCCGATGTTGTCGTCCACTGGGCCCGCGGCCGAGGATCCGAAGTCGGGTCCGCCGCCGGTACGCCGCCACAGCCCGAAGTTGGTAAGTCCCGGCTCTGGCTCCGGAGCCTCGAGGTCGGTCCCAGTTGGAGGCCGCCATCTCCGTCATTAGGCCTCAGCGCAGACGGAGACGGAGACGGGGGATATGGCAAGAAAAGTCGCACCCCCCCGAAGGAAAAGACTAAAACAAGTTTCTCCGACCCCCCCCCCCCCCCACACACACACACACAACGTGATAACTAAAATTAACTAACTAAAACAGGACAAGAAAACAACAAAAAAAGAAAAAACAGACGGACTGCAGGCGAGCCGCAGCTGCTAAGGCAGCGCTGCCACTTACCTGAATAAGGTAATAGCCACAAGGCCGTGGAGGTTTGCATTTGGTGATTTCCGTTAGCCCTCCAGGATGCTATATGGAGGACACATGTGCGTGACTTTGTTTAACTGGTGCACAGGCAGCCACCGCACGGTCCTTGACAGATCTGGGTCAGGATCCAGTGTCATGGAGTCCAAGACGACCGGAGACCCTTTTCTGCTGCAGCCTTTATCCGCTTTCCCAGCCGTTGTGACGCTCAACTTAGGTCAGCCATCGTCCTTCGCCTGTTCCACCTTTGAGGTCTTGGTTGGATTGCTCTTTGTCAGAGACCTCCCCCTCGACCTACCAGATGGCCCTACCAGGAGCATAGCTCCAGACGGCATCGCTCTCAGGATCTCAGGTCCACACAAGCTTCTCCACCACAACAAGGTGACAATACATGTTAGGTGAATTATATTGTAAAACACTGCTTGCACTGGTCAGTGTCACTGCAGTGGGTTCTGGAGTTCTGGACGTGGCCAGAGATGTACGGCCACAGACTAGGAGTTCCCATTTGTGGTTTTAAAGTGGCTGCTGCCCAATTGTTTGCCTCGCCTTTTTTTTAAAGTTTGTGTTCACAAAATGAATTTTGGTTGTCGGGTGGCTGCAGCCAAATTGTTTGCCTTGGCTTGGCTTTTAAAATCGTTGCAACAGTTGACTGCCAGCCCAAGAATCCATTCGGCCCACAATGTCTATACTAGCCCTCTGGAAACCAGTACCTTCGGCCCGCAACAACCATACTAGTGCAACAGAAAGCCCCCCCCCCCCCCACTCGCCCGAGCAATATTGGAATTGGTGGTGGGGTGGAATATTGCGTTGGTGACCAGCCCTCCCGTGTGATGCTGGGACCCAACGGGTCCCACTTAGTCTAGTATATACTAAAACTCTCATCTTGTATGTCTGTATATGTGTGTGTGTATATGTGTCTTTAGATTTTCGCAAAAAACACCACTTTGGTAGCAAAAACAGGAAGGCAGATTACTATCTAAATGGTGTCAAGTTGGGAAAAGGAGAAGTACAATGGGATCTGGGGGGTCCTTGTTAATCAGTTAATGAAAGAAAGCATGCAGGTACAGCAGGCAGTGAAGAAAGCGAATGGCATGTTGGCCTTTATAACAAGAGGAGTTGAATATAGGAGCAAAGAGGTCCTTCTGCAGTTGTACAGGGCCCTAGTATTGGACACCTGGAGTATTGTGTGCAGTTTTGGTCCCCTATTTTGACGAAGGACATTCTTGCTATTGAGGGAGTGCAGTGTAGGTTTACAAGGTTAATTCCCGGGATGGCGGGACTGTCATATGCTGAGAGAATGGAGTGGCTGGGCTTGTACACTCTGAAGTTTAGAAGGATGAGAGGGCATCTTATTGAAACATATAAGATTATTAAGGGTTTGGACACGCTAGAGGCAGGAAACATGTTCCCGATGTTGGGGGAGTCCAGAACCAGGGGCCACAGTTTAAGAATAAGGGGTAAGCCATTTAGAACGGAGACGAGGAAACACTTTTTCTCACAGAGAGTGGTGAGTCTGTGGAATTCTCTGCCTCAGAGGGCGGCGCAGGCCGGTTCTCTGGATACTTTCAAGAGAGAGCTAGATCGGGCTCTTAAAGATACCGGAGTCAGGGGATATGGGGAGAAGGCAGGAACGGGGTACTGATTGGGGATGATCAGCCATGATCACATTGAATGGCGGTGCTGGCTCGAATGGCCAAATGGCCTACTCCTGCACCTATTGTCTATTATCTAATGTTCCGTAGCCACTGACCACCCAGGCGTGAGTCCCACCAGTACACAACTGCTTTAACCATCCCTTCCTCACCATCCCAGGGTGTGCTCCAGCCGTCATGGATATGTGCAACTGCCAAGAGCAAGGTGGGTTGACGGAGAGAGAGGAGGGCCGTCGGCGAGCAAGGAATGCCGTTGGTTAGTGACCCAGCAGTGGGGCCACCAAGAATGAAGTGGGGACCCAGTGTGGGTCTGTCTGCTGCCACTTGCGGCGCCAGCAGTATATAGGACAGTCCAGTGAACTTTACCAGTACCAGATACATGGCGACCTTTGTGGACTGCCGAGGTGAGGTGCGCTGTGTGATTCTACCGAGTTGTATGCAAAACCAAGCATTCTTCTGTACCGAGGTACATGTGTGTGAAAGTATCATTGAATCATTGACTAACTCACACAATTTTGGATGTGGGAGGAAACTGGAGATATCGGCAGAAACTCACGTGGTCACGGCGTGCTGTTCGTAAACTCACGTTTCCGACCGGCACATTGCAAGGTGCAACCATGCACTTGACCTCAACACACCTGCTGCAACGGATCTGTGAGGAAGGGGCGCAACCTCGGGTCCTGGTACCCTTGAACCTGGAGGGGCTGGTGCCAATGCAACAGGTCCTCTAACCCTTCGTGTAGGAAGGAACTGCAGATGCTGGTTTAAACCAAAGACAGACACAAAAATGCTGGAGTAACTCAGCGGGACAGGCAGCATCTCTGGAGAGAAGGAATGGGTGACGTTTCGGGTCGAGACCCTTCTTCAGACTGGTTAGGGATAAGGGAAACGAGAGATATAGATAGTGATGTAGAGAGATAAAGAACAATGAATGAAATATATGCAACAAAGTAACGATGATGAAGGAAACAGGCCATAGTTAGCTGTTTGTTGGGTTAAAACAAGAAGCTGGTGTGATTAGGGTGGGGGAGGGATGGAGAGAGAGGGAATGCAGGGGTTACTTGTAGTGAGATAAATCAATATTCATACCACTGGGTTGTAAGTTGCCCAAGCGAACTATGAGGTGCTGTTCCTCCAATTTGTGTTTGGCCTCACTCTGATGATGGAGGAGAACTAGGACAGAAAGCTCTGTGTGGGAATGGGAAGGGGAATTAAAGTGTCCCGCAACCGGGAGATCAGGTCGGTCCATGCGGAATGAGCGAAGGTGTTCAATGATTTGATCGCCCAGTCTACACTTGGTCTCACTGATGTATAAGAGTCCACATCTTGAACAGATACAGTAGATGAGGTTGGAGGAAGTGCAAGTGAACCTGAACGGACTGTCGGGGTCCCTGGACAGAGTGGAGGGAGGAGGTATAGGGACAGGTGTTGCATCTTCTGCAGTTGCAGGGGAAGGTACCTGGGGAGGGGGTGGTTTGGGTGGGAAGGGATGAATTAACCAGGGAGTTGGGGAGGGAACGGCCTCTGTGGAAGGTGGAAAGGGGTGGAGATGGGAAAGTGCGACTAAGGGGAGGAGAGCAAGGGCGGAGCTGCAGGGTACCAAGGAGACACGAGTGAGGGCCTCATCTATGGTGGGAGAGAGGAACCCCCGTTCCCTAAAGAATGAGGACATCTCGGATGTCCTAGTGTGGAACACCTCATCTTGGGCACAGATGCGGTGTAGATGGAGGAATGGGTGGGGGATAGAGTCTTTGCAGGAAGCAGGGTGGGAAGAAGTGTAGTTGAGATAGTTACGGGAGTCAGTAGGTTTATAATAAACGTCAGTTCATAGTCTATCTCTTGTGATGGAGATGGTGAGATCAAGAAAAATTATGCTGACTGCTTTTTTGAGGCGGTGTGAAGTGTAAATGCAGTCAATGGTGGGGAGTGTGGTCTGTGTGATGGACTGGGCTACATCTACAATGGTGGGGAGTGTGGTCTGTGTGATGGACTGGGCTACATCTACAAAGGTGGGGAGTGTGGTCTGTGTGATGGACTGGGCTACATCTACAATGGTGGGGAGTGTGGTCTGTGTGATGGACTGGGCTACATCTACAATGGTGGGGAGTGTGGTCTGTGTGATGGACTGGGCTACATCTACAAAGGTGGGGAGTGTGGTCTGTGTGATGGACTGGGCTACATCTACAATGGTGGGGAGTGTGGTCTGTGTGATGGACTGGGCTACATCTCTACAATGGTGGGGAGTGTGGTCTGTGATGGACTGGGCTACATCTACAATGGTGGGGAGTGTGGTCTGTGTGATGGACTGGGCTACATCTACAATGGTGGGGAGTGTGGTCTGTGATGGACTGGGCTACATCTACAATGGTGGGGAGTGTGGCTGTGATGGACTGGGCTACATCTACAATGGTGGGGAGTGTGGTCTGTGTGATGGACTGGGCTACATCTACAATGGTGGGGAGTGTGGTCTGTGTGATGGACTGGGCTACATCTACAATGGTGGGGAGTGTGGCTGTGATGGACTGGGCTACATCTACAATGGTACGGAGTGTGGTCTGTGATGGACTGGGCGACATACACATCACTGGCCTTTGTCCATCCATGCCAAATACCCCTTTCACCTATATACACCTATCACTCACCAGGATAGACACAAAAAGCTGGAGTAACTCAGCGGGACAGGCAGCATCTCTAGAGAGAAGGAATGGGTGATGTTTCGGGTTGAGATCCCTCAACAGGCTGAAGACTCTGAAGAAGGGTTTCAACCTGAAACATCACCCATTCCTTCTCTCTAGAGATGCTGCCTGTCCTGCTGAGTTACTCCAGCTTTTTGTATCTATCTTTGCTTTAAAACCAGCATCTGCTGTTCCTTCCCATCACTCACCAGGCTCTTTCCTGCCCAACCTCTCTTCCAGCTTTCTCCTCCCTGCTACGATCAGTCTGATGAAGGATCCTGAACCGAAACATCACCTATTCATGTTCTCCAGAGATGTTGCCTGAGCTGCTGAGTTACTCCTGCACTTTGTGTCGTTATTACTAATCAACAGCAGGGTGGCACGGTGGTGCAGAAGGTGGAGTTGTTGTCTCACAGTGCCAGGGACTCGGGTACAATCCTGACCTCTGGTGCTGTGTGCAGACACTGAACCATCTCCCTGTGACCCCTTGTTTTTTATTTCAAAGATATAAAACATTTATAGACAAAGATATAAACATTTAGTCAAGTCAACTTTATTTGTCACATACACACACAAGATGTACAGTGAAATGAAAGCGGTAATGCCACTTTAGAGAGTTTATTTATTGTTACGTGTACCGAGGTACAGTGAAAAGCTTTTGTTGCGTGCTAACCAGTCAGCGGAAAGACAATACATGATTACAATCGAGCCATTCACAGTGTACAGATAGATGATAAAGGGAATAACGTGAATAATGTTTGGTGCAAAATAAAGTCCAGTAGAGTCTGATCAAAGAGTTGCGATGAGGGATTACGTGAAGAACCCGTCCAGCACGCATGCGCGACATACTTCAAAGCAGCGTTGAGGAATCACAGAAAGACAGAATAATTGAAATAAATATAGTAAAAAAAAGGTGAACTTAAATATCAGTTGATCTCTATTATTGAGGGTGGGAGCGGAGGGCACGTAATCCCTCATCGTAACTCCTCATAAAATGCAGATCTAACTTCAAACTGGTAAGTTCTCGTAAGATTAATCGTAAGATTAATCTTACTATTTTACTTCGGAGTCACGTGAGTGACTACGTGAAGATTTTAAAGCTCTGTGATTTCAAACCGTGTAACAGTTCATACTTCACTCACTGCCGAAGTCGTTCGAGGGGGGAAGTATGTTATCGTAATCAATCATGAATCTGTTTGTAAAAACAATAATAGTATTTATTAACAATAACAAAAAAACAAATTGCTCCCCCGGGCTAAATTATATATTTGCTGATTCTAATATTTTCTCTGCAAATGATGCAGGTTCTGCCAACGGCTTATTATAAAAAGTTTGAAACGTTCTTTCCCCAGACCACCCCGCTGTAGCCAGGATGTGGTCTATTGGTACATCCATTCTCTTAGCCGCCGACGTGGATGCTGCCCTGGTAGAGTGAGATTTATACGTTAGTATTTATACCAGCGGCTTTCAGCACCTGCTTGAGCCATCTTGAAATGGTTTGGCTCGTCACCTGACCATGAGGTTTCTTGAGGCTGACCCATAAGGCTTTTTCTCTCCCTCAAGGGATTCTAGTTGTGTCAATATAGTTCAGTAAGTGGGTCATGGCACATAACCGTGGTTCTGGTGGGTAAGCCCGGAATTCCATGACTGGGTTTGATGTTCCTCGCCTGCTCTGTTTGACCAGCCCCTGGATAGTAAATGAGACACGGTCTGGTGTTATGACCATGTTGTCCAATCGTAATAGGTGAAGTGACTGGACTCTTTGTGCTGACACAAGTGCCATCAGCATGACCGTCTTCAGAGTTAATTGTTCCAGGGTGAGGGACCTGGCTGGTGACCATCCCCTAAGGTATGTCAGGACCACACTGACATCCCAGATTTGGGTGTACCTAGGTCTGGGGGGATTGGAGTTAAATATGCATCTCATGAGCTTGATCACCAGCGGGTGGGACCCCATGGCCTGTTGTCCTGGTGCCTGATTAAATAGGCTGACAGAGCACTTCTGGCTGTATTAATGGCGCTATAGCTGAGTCCTTCATTATAGTGAAGGCCTGCCAGGAACTCCAGTACATTGGTTACAGTTGTAGTTGAATATGTGGTTCCTGTGTCCGAACAGTATTTTTCCCACTTCTTGATACTTGACAAGTATTGTTTCCTTGTGGATACACGGTGGGATGCTGTCGTTGTGTTGATAGTGTTTTCTGACAATCCCAGGCCCAGCAGAGGCCTTTTCAAAATCTGCAACCCAGGAGTTTAATTTTATCGTGGCATGGGTGGCTTATGCCAGATACTGGGTGAGTTAGCAATTCTGGGCTACTGGGGAAAGTCATTGGGGTCTCGATGACCATGTCGAGGAGCACTGGGAACCATGGCTGTGTAGGCCAGTCGGGTACTATCAAAATACCTGAAGCAGAGTCCATTTGTATTTTGCGTAGTACCCGACTGATGAGGCAGAAGGGAGGAAATACATAAAAGAAGAATTTTCCCCAGTCCAGCACGAACGCATCCACCGCTGCTGCCTCAGGGTCTGGTTCCCAAGCGACAAACCTGGTGATTTAGTCTGGATGCGAATAGATCGATATCTGGCATGCCATATTGCTTTGTAATTTTAGCAAATACTTTATGGGATTTAACATCCATTCGGTGTTATCACTGAATTTGCGTGACCTGGTGTCTGCCACTGTATTTAGCTTACCTGGTTGGTAAGTTGCTGATAGCCAAATATGTCTGTCAACACACCATTGCCAGGTTGTGTTGACCAATTTGTCACATGATATCGATTTTATGCCGCCCATATGGTTAATATAGGCCACCACCGTGGTATTATCTATTTGTAACCGAACATGCAAGTGATGCAAATTTGTTGAATATGCTTTTAATCCATAAAATGCACCCAACATTTCCAGATAATTTATGCCCAGTGTAAGTAGTAACGATGACTCTAGGTTAGTCCATCTACCACCTGTGCTGGATATGGAATTAGTTGCTCCCCAGCCTTGAGCACTGGCATCTGTTTGAATAATTAACATTGGGTTAATGATGATGATAGGGCTGGAACTATGCCAAATGTTCCCTACCCACCACTGTAACTCTGATATTGCTTCAGTGGGTAATTTCATGACTCGGTCAAAGTGACCTGCATGTCGTTTTAAGCTTGCACTTTTGCTCTTTGTAAGTTTTGATAGTGCAGGGGTCCAAATTGTGTAGCTGGAAATGCTGCTACCATCTTTCCAATTACTCTCGCCACTTGTCGAATGGTTGGTCGATCGTTGACCATTAAATTGTTACACGTTTGTGCCAATTCTGCTGCTTTGTCTTTTGGCAAAGTTACAGACATGTGGACTGAGTTAATTGTGAATCCCAGATAGTCCATGGTTGTGGATGGCATCAACTTAGATTTATCTGGACAAATCCCAAGGTTTCAAACAATTGTTTGGTAGCTGACACAGCTGATTTAGCCAAATCCATGGTTTTGCCTACTAATAAGATGTCATCAAGATATGCCATGACAATATGTTTCTGTTTTCTTAATATTGCCAAGGCTGGTTTTAGTATCTTGGTGAATAATCTTGGGGCTGATGTTAAATCGTTAGGCAACGCTTTGAACTGCCATTTTTGCCCCATCCAGGTAAATTTCAGGTATCTGCGATGATCCTTTTGAATGGGTACTGAATAGTAAGCATCTTTAAGGTCGATGCTTGCCATAAAGTATCCTTTGAAAATCAGTTGTTTGGCACTCCTCGACCTCCTGCAGTCCAAGGAATAAAAGATGTCTGAAAAAGGGACCTGACACAAAATGTCACCTCTCCATGTTCTCCACAGATGAGACCCACTATCTGACCCGCTGTTTAGTTCAGAGATGCAGCGTGGAAACATGCCCTTTGGCCCACCAAGTCTATGCTGACCAGCGATCCCCGCACACTGACACTATTCTACGCACACTAGGGTCAACTTACAATTTTTACCAAAGCCAATTAACTTACAAACCTGTACATCTTTGGAGTGTGGGAGGAAGCCGGAGCTCCCAGAGAAAGCTCACGCAGATCACGGAGAGAACATACAAACTATGTACAGACAGCACCCGTAGTCGGGATTGAACCCAGGTCTCTGGTGATGTAAGGTAGCAACTCTACCGCTGCACCACCATGCCATCCATTATTTTCCCATTACTCCATTACTAGTCTCTCGCCAACACACCATTACAACTGCAAAGTAACGTCCCAACTTCTATACTTAGTATGAAGGAACTGCAGATGCTGGTTTAAACGATAGATAGATAGATAGATAGATAGATAGATAGATAGATAGATAGATAGATAGATAGATAGATAGATAGATAGATAGATAGATAGATAGATAGATAGATAGATAGATAGATAGATAGATAGATAGATAGATAGATAGATAGATAGATAGATAGATAGATAGCCTTTATTGTCATTCAGACCGAAGTCTGAACGAAATTGAAGCAGTCATACATACAATACAATAAAAACGACAATAAACACATATTAACATCCACCACAGTGAGTCCACCCAGCATCTCCTCACTGTGATGGAGGCAAAAGTCTTAGGTCTACAGTCTCTTCCCTCCTCTTCTCCCTCTGCGCTGAGGCGATACCCCCCGGGCGATGTTACAAATCAGTCCCGTGGCCCGTGGTGGTTGAAGCTGCCGCCCACCAGTCCTGCAGACGCTGCCGCTGGCCCGCGCCCGAACCCCGGACTCAGGCCACCACCGCCAGAACACCATCCCAGCCACCCTCACGTGAGTACCGTGCCGTCTTCAGCCTCGGGCTGGGCCGCCCCCGACATGGGCGCCGAACCTCCCTCTGGCCGGGCCGCCCCGACTTGGGCATCGCTTCTCCCCCCGGCCGGGCCACCCCGACTTGGGCGTCGCTTCTCCCTCGGGCCGGGCCGCCCCGACATGGGCGCCGAACCTCCCTCGGGCTGCGAGCGCCGCACCTCCCCGAGCTCGGCCACTCCGACGGGAGCCTCGTTCCACCCTCGGGCTGGCCGCCCTCACGGGAGCGTCACAACCTCTCACGGGAGCACTGTTCCAGCCCTGAGCCGGACCACCCTCACGGGAGCGAGCTCAGGGCGAGTCCTGACGGGCTCTGCCTCCGGAGCCTCGAGGTCGCCAGCTCCATTAGGCCTCAGCGCAGACGGAGGCAGAGAAGGGGAATACGACAAAAAAATCGCATTCCCCCGCAGGGAGAGACAGCAAATCCCGTTTCAACCCCCCCCCCCCCCAAAACACAAACTAAGAACCAAAAACTAGACTAACCAAAACGAAATAAACAACACAAAAAACACAAACAAACGGGATTGCCGGTAAGCCGCTGCTGCCAGGGCAGTGCCGCCACTCCGAACTGGAGTATCTCAACGGGTCAGACAGCATCTCTAGAGAAAATAAATAGGTGACATTTCGGGTGGAGACCCTTCTTCAGACTGAGAGTGAAGGGAAAGTGAAACGACAGATAGAGGCGGTGATGTAGAGCGACATAGAACAAATGAATGAAAGATATGCAAAAGAGTAACGATGAGAAAGGAAGCAGGACATTGTTAGCTGTGTGTTGGGTGAGAACAAGTTACAGACTCAACAAGATGACTTTGAAGCTAGTACAACTTAGATGTGGGAGGGATGGAGAGAAAGGGGATGCAAGGGTTACTTGAAGTTACAGAAACCAGAGGTGGAGATGGCAGGGCTGCCAACATTGGGTGAGAGTTGCGAGTGAGAAATTGCGAGAGACCAAGCGCAAGGGAGCATCGTGGCCGGGGGGGGGGGGGTCAGTGTGTCCCCCTCCCATTGGTACGGAACATTCGCACTTTTCAGCTTGAATTGAGCAATATGGTGCATACTGTAGTGAGTCTTTTAACTTACACTTGAATGCAATATATATGCTTTAAATTGGATTGGAGCGTTTTTGAAAGGGGGGAGGCTGTGCGATCACTGATCACTGGCCTTGGGGGTACCCGGTGAGGGAGTGGAGCAACCGTGGGGAGAGGGTGTGGAAGAGGGGTGTCCCCCCTCCCAGGGTAGGAACTTTTTGAAATTTTATGTATTAAAATCATGTTTTAGTGCAGTAGAAGTATGATTTCAATGTTTTTTGTATGAAGTATTTTTAAGAGGTAACGTTTTAAGGGGTAACTTTTTCCACACACAAAGGGTCCACACATGTCAATTGGCCTGCACTGCCTTCTGTGGCAGAGAATTCCACAGATTCACAACTCTCTGCGTGAAGAAAGTTTGTTCTCATCTCAGTCCTAACTGCCCCCCCCCCCTTTATTTTTAAACTGTGACCCATGGTTCTTTTTTTTAATTTTTTTATATTTTATTTTATTAGAAGTAAGTACAATCATATGGCATCAAAGTGCCTAATATATATTTTCATAATACATTTTATGTACAGCTTCTTATTTTTTTTGTTATAATAAAGAAAGATGAGAATAAGAAAGAGAAATTAGATAGTAAAGGATAGAAAGGCGTGAGATATATAGTGTGTGAAGAAATAGAAAAAAGACGAATGAGTGAAGAAAGTTGAGGAAAAGAAAATAGAAAAAAGAGAATAGGACATAAAAAGAATAAAATTAAATTAAAAAAAAGGTAAGATCATTGTTTATAATCTTGATCATCCCTCGTCCAGTCCTGAAACTGTTATTTTTTACAATTGTGTTGCATCGTATGATTCCAAAAAGACGACAAATGGAGACCAACTCGTTATGAATTGGTCTGATTTATCCATTAGGAGGAATCGCATTTCCTCAAGATGTGCGGTGTCCAACATACTTGCAATCCACATTTTAAGCGTTGGTATTGATGTATTTTTCCAAAATTTAAGTACTAATTTTTTTGCTATTATTAAACCATCGTTAAAAAATGAATTTTGAGATGTGTTCAGTTTATTCCCATCTTCCATTATGCCAAATATAATCATTTCAGTATTAGGTTCCATTCTTTTCTTGAATAATTTTGTGAATATTTCGAAAATATCACTCCAAAATCTATAAAGTTTTATGCAGGAAACTAAGGAGTGCATTATAGTTGCATTTTGGGATAGATATATATCACAAATGGGGGATATATTTGGATAAAATTTGTTCAATCTTGTTTTTGAATAATATAATCTATGTAAAATGTTAAATTGAATTAGATTATGTCTTACATTAATCGAACATTTGTGAATATATATCAAGTACTTTTCCCATGTAACCTTCGTAATTTTTTATCATTAGTTCCCGTTCCCACTCTTCTCTAAGTACCTCTGTCAATGGTAGGTCTATATTTAGAATACTATTATATAAATACGATATTAATTTTTGTGAGTCAGCTTCAATATTCATTGCTTCTTCCAATAATTCAGGAGTTATTTTTTGATATCCTTGTGTATATTTTTTCATGAAATCGCAAATCTGAAGATATTTAAAATATTGGTTGTTTTTCAGTTTAAATTTTAATTGTAATTGTTGGAATGATAGTAGGTTTCCCATTTCGTACATATCCCCGAACCTTCCTAATTCCGAGACTTTCCCATTGGTTATATGTCTTATCAATAAGAGACGGTTTAAATAAAGGGTTATTCGCTATTGGCATTAACAATGATAGATTTCTTAATTTTAAAGATAATTTTATTTGTTTCCAAATTCTTATTGTACCATATATAATTGGGTTCTTCTTATATATTGTGTTATTCAGTTTTTTCGGGGAGAAGAGGATCGTTCCTATATTACAAGGATGACAATCCTCTTTCTCCATTTTTATCCATTCTGTCTGTTGGGTAGAACTATCCAGCCAATAAATAATATTCTTAATATGCACTGCCCAGTAATATTACATAAAATTCAGAAGTGAAAGTCCCCCGACCTCTTTTGGTTTACATAAGTGTTTTTCTGTAATTCTATGTGATCTATAGTCCCAAATAAAATTAGTAATATTAGAGTCTAATTTTTTTTTAAAGTATTTTGGTATATTTACCGGTATAGACTGAAATAGGTATAGTAATTGTGGTAGGAAGATCATTTTTATTGCATTTATTCTACCTAATAATGATAAAGGAAGTGTTTTCCAAAATTTAATCAGCGTATTAAGTTTATTTAATAAAGGTATAAAATTAGCGTTGAATAATGCTTTATATTTTCTAGTAATCTGAATACCCAAGTATTTAAATTTTTCGGTTGCGATTTTAAAGGGGAACTTCAGTAAGTTCTTGAGGTTCTTGAGGTTTTAATGTCATGATTTCACTTTTATTCCAGATTATTCTATATCCAGAAAAAGACCCGAATTCCTCTATTAAATTTAATAAATTTGGTATGCTCGTTTGTGACTTTGTAATATATAAAAGTATGTCGTCTGCATATAATGAAATTTTATTCTTTGAGTCCCTAGTATTATAGCCCTGAATATTCGGATGAATTCTTATACTTTCAGCCAGAGGTTCTATCATAAGGGCAAATGGTTCTGAACATTGGGAACATTTTTCCTGCAGTTACAGTAAGTGAAAATCTAGCAGGCAAACAGGATGCTTTCACCAACCACCCCCATTTGAAGTCCACTATCTTCCACCGTATCTACCCAGTGCTTGGTACTTCCTTCCAGCAGCCACTGGTTGTCCTCCAGGATGCACCGAGCCGCAGCCTGTCACCTGGGCGAATTCGGCACAGAGACTCTCACGGCAGCGGTGCAACGCTTCGACACCTCCGATGGCCCGGGACTCTTGCACTGAGGCTGCTCCATGGCGGGAGCTGCAGTGAGCGACTCGCCAGCCCGGCAAACACTTGCCAGCGCCGCTCCCAGTCCACATCTGTCCCCGCCGCTGCTTCTGCTTCCAACACCCGCGGCCCATGCAGTTGATATCAGTTTTGAAATTTTCGTTGATCACAGAATTTCTCACAACAGAGCGAGAGAAATTTGTGATCAGCGTGAGAATTTGGTGAAATGCGTGATTCTCACGCTCAATGCATGGGAGTTGGCAGCCCTGCATCTCTATCCCCCTCTCCCTCTCCCCCCTCGCTCTCTCCCCCTCTCTCTCCCCTCTCTCTCCACCTCTCTTTCTCTCCACTCCATCTCTCCCTCCCACCTCACTCTCATCCCTCTCACTCATCCCTCTCATTCTCCCCTCTCTCTCTCCCCCCTCTCTTCCGCTCTCCTCAACCCCCCTCTCTCCCTTCCCTCTCTCTCTCCCCTCCCCCTCTCTCTCTCCCCTCTCCCCTGTCTCACCCCTCTCACTCTCTCCCCTTCCCTCTCTTCCCCTCTCTCCTCCCTCCTTCTCTCTCCCTTCTCTTTCCCCTAACTCTCTCTCCTCGCTTTCCCCTAACTCTCTCTCCTCTCTTTCCCCTAACTCTCTCCTCCCCTCTCTCTCTCTCTCCCGCTCTCTTTCTTCTCTCTCCTTCTCTCTCTCTCCCTCTCTTCCCCCCTCTCTCCCCCCTCTCTCTCTTTCTCCCTCTCTCTATCTCTTCCTCTCTCTCCTTCTCTACACACTCTCACCTCTCTCTCTGTCTCTCCTCTCACCCCTCTCTCTCTTCCTTCCTCTCCCCCATTCTCCCTCCCACCTCACTCCCCCCTGGCTCTCTCCCCTCTTTCTCCTCTGTCTCTATCTCCTCTTTCTCTTTGCCCCTCCCCCATCTCTCTCTCTTTCCCCCTCTCTCCCTCTCTTTTACCACCCCTTTCTCTCCCCCCTGTCTCCCCCATTCTCTCCTACCCTATCCTCTCTCCACCCCCTCTCTCTTCACTCTTTCTTCCCTCTCTCTCTTCCCCCCCTCTCCCACCTCTCTCTCCCCCCCTCTCCCTCTTCTCTCTCTCCATTCACACCCCCTCTGTCTCTCCCCTCTCTCTCCTCTCACCCCCCTCTCTCTCCCCCCACTGTCTCCCTGTCTCCTTCCCCTCTCTCCCTCCACCTCCCTTTGAGAGTCTGATCCTTCGGCACAGAGACTCTCGCGGCAGCAGCGCAATGCCTCCGACGCCTGCGACGGACCGGGACTTGCACTGCTCCATGGCCGCAGCTGCAGCGAGCGACTCGTCAGCGCCGCAAACACTCGACAGTCCCGGCTCCCCTCATCTGTTCCCACCACTGGTTCTGTTCCCATCCCTTCCTCAGCCCCGGCTCTCCAACACCCGCGGACCATGCAGTTTATCCGAGTTTTGAAATTTTCGTTGATCACAAAATGTCTCACCACAGAGCGTGAGAAATTTCTGATCAGCGTGAGGACGTGAGAGTTTGCTTGAGGGCGTGAGTCTCACGCTCAAAGCGTGAGAGTTGGCAGCCCTAAGATGGGACGATGTGACTAGTGGTGGGATCCCTATCGAGGTGGTGAATATGTTGGAGGATTATGTGCTGTATGTGATGATTGATAGGGTGAAAGCTAAGGAATAGGGGGACTCTGTCCCTGTTGTGACTAGGGGGAGCGGGAACAAGAGCACAGCTGTGGGGTACTGAGGAGACACATGTGAGGGCCCCATCTAAGAGGGGATTCCCTGTTCCCTAAAGAATGAGGACATCTCAGATGTCCTGGTATGGAACACTTCATCTTAGGCGCATATTGGGCGTAGACGGAGGAATTGGGAGTAGGGGATAGAGTATTTGCAGGAAGCAGGGTGGGAAGAAGTATAGTCTAGATAGCTGTGGGAGTCAGTAGGTTTATAATAGACATGAGTCGATATCCTGCGATGGAGACGGTGACATCAAGATCACGAGGCGCTACAAGAGGCTTGGTGTTGGAGCGGTTTTGTACCAGCAGAGAGAGACTTACACACTCGGCTCACATTCACATTGCTACTGGCCAGTGGTGGAGCAGAAAGTGAGGTGACAACACTGGCAAGCACCAACACAAGCACACATAAGAACTAACACAAGGGCTAACACAAGGGCTAACACAAGGACTAACACAAGGGCTAACACAAGGACTAACACAAGGGCTAACACAAGGGCTAACACAAGGGCTAACACAAGGGCTAACACAAGGGCTAACACAAGGGCTAACACAAGGGCTAACACAAGGGCTAACACAAACATACATGCACACACACACTAACACACGCACTAACACACACACTAACATACGCACTAACATACGCTCTAACACACACACTAACACAAGCACTAACACACACACTAACACAAGCACTAACACAAGCACGAACACATGCACTAACACATGCACTAACACATGCACTAACACACACACTAACACACGCACTAACACATGCACTAACACAAGCACTAACACACACACGAACACAAGCACTAACACATGCACTAACACAAGCACTAACACAAGCACGAACACACACACTAACACACACACTAACACACACACTAACACAAGCACTAACACACACACTAACACAAGCACTAACACACACACTAACACATGCACTAACACACACACTAACACACGCACTAACACATGCACTAACACATGCACTAACACACACACTAACACAAGCACTAACACACACACTAACACACACACTAACACAAGCACTAACACAAGCACTAACACAAGCACTAACACACACACTAACACATGCACTAACACACGCACTAACACACACACTAACACAAGCACTAACACAAGCACTAACACACACACTAACACAAGCACTAACACACACACTAACACAAGCACTAACACACACACTAACACAAGCACTAACACAAGCACTAACACACACACTAACACACGCACTAACACACACACTAACACAAGCACGAACACAAGCACTAACACACACACTAACACAAGCACTAACACACACACTAACACAAGCACGAACACACACACTAACACAAGCATTAACACATGCACTAACACAAGCACGAACACAAGCACTAACACAAGCACTAACACACACACTAACACAAGCACTAACACACACACTAACACAAGCACTAACACACACACTAACACACACACTAACACAAGCACTAACACATGCACTAACACACGCACTAACACACACACTAACACAAGCACTAACACAAGCACTAACACAAGCACTAACACACACACTAACACAAGCACTAACACACACACTAACACACACACTAACACAAGCACGAACACAAGCACTAACACACACACTAACACAAGCACTAACACATGCACTAACACACACACTAACACACACACTAACACAAGCACTAACACACACACTAACACAAGCACTAACACACACACTAACACAAGCACTAACACAAGCACGAACACAAGCACTAACACACACACTAACACAAGCACTAACACGTGCACTAACACACACACTAACACACACACTAACACACACACTAACACACACACTAACACAAGCACTAACACAAGCACTAACACAAGCACGAACACACACACTAACACAAGCACTAACACAAGCACTAACACACACACTAACACAAGCACTAACACAAGCACTAACACACACACTAACACAAGCACTAACACACACACTAACACACACACTAACACAAGCACTAACACAAGCACTAACACAAGCACGAACACAAGCACGAACACAAGCACTAACACACACACTAACACACACACTAACACACACATTAACACAAGCACTAACACAAGCACTAACACAAGCACTAACACACACACTAACACACACACTAACACACACATTAACACAAGCACTAACACAAGCACTAACACAAGCACTAACACACACACTAACACAAGCACTAACACAAGCACGAACACAAGCACGAACACAAGCACTAACACACACACTAACACACACACTAACACAAGCACGAACACACACACTAACACAAGCACGAACACACACACTAACACATGCACTAACACACGCACTAACACACACACTAACACAAGCACTAACACAAGCACTAACACACACACTAACACACACTAACACAAGCACGAACACAAGCACTAACACAAGCACGAACACAAGCACGAACACAAGCACTAACACACACACTAACACACACACTAACACACACATTAACACAAGCACTAACACAAGCACTAACACAAGCACTAACACAAGCACTAACACAAGCACGAACACAAGCACTAACACACACACTAACACACACACTAACACAAGCACTAACACATGCATTAACACAAGCACGAACACACACACTAACACAAGCACTAACACACACACTAACACAAGCACTAACACACACACTAACACAAGCACTAACACACACACTAACACAAGCACTAACACACACACTAACACAAGCACTAACACAAGCACGAACACAAGCACTAACACACACACTAACACAAGCACTAACACATGCACTAACACACACACTAACACACACACTAACACACACACTAACACAAGCACTAACACACACACTAACACAAGCACTAACACACACACTAACACAAGCACTAACACACGCACTAACACAAGCACTAACACACACACTAACACAAGCACTAACACACGCACTAACACAAGCACGAACACACACACTAACACAAGCACTAACACAAGCACTAACACACGCATTAACACACGCATTAACACAAGCACTAACACAAGCACTAACACAAGCACTAACACAAGCACTAACACACACACTAACACAAGCACTAACACACACACTAACACACACACTAACACAAGCACGAACACAAGCACTAACACAAGCACGAACACAAGCACTAACACAAGCACTAACACACACACTAACACACACACTAACACAAGCACGAACACACACACTAACACAAGCACAAACACACACACTAACACAAGCACGAACACACACACTAACACAAGCACGAACACAAGCACGAACACAAGCACGAACACACACACTAACACAAGCACGAACACAAGCACGAACACAAGCACGAACACACACACTAACACAAGCACAAACACAAGCGCGCACAGAATGAGATCCTGAAACCATTACTATTCACATCCCACCAACATGGGTCATGCTAGGGCTGGGACCTCACCCAGCGCGCCGCCTCTGGGTAGAGTCGGTACTACAATGCTCTGACAGCACCACCTCCAGACAGAGTCAGTACTACAGTGCCCGGCAGCGTTGCAGTACCGGCCCTACCCGGCCGGGGGCGCCATCGTGCGCTGCAATACCGGCCCTACCCGGCGGGGGCGCCAGCGTGCGCTGCAGTACCGGCCCTACCCGGCGGGGGCGCCAGCGTGCGCTGCAGTACCACCGTGGGACCACCTGATGTGAATGGTAATAGTCTCAGGATCTCATTCTCATGAGAAAATGCAGCAAACACACAAAAATATTACATCTCACTATGCATCACCTATGTCATCAAGCGCTGTTAAAAGACCATCAAATAGAGTGATAGTGTGGAAACAGGCCCTTCGGCCCAACTTGCCCACACCAGCCAACAATGTCCCAGCTGCACTAGTCCCACCTGCCTGCGCTTGGTCCATATCCCTCCAAACCTGGCCCATCCATGTACCTGTCTAATTGTTTCTTAAACGATGGGATTGTGGTGCCACCCGGTGGTTAGGCCACTTGTATTCCAACCCTTGGCAGTCGGGGGTTGGGTCAAGTGACTGGGTAATGGCAGGAAGCAGTTGTCACGAGGTTCTGGGGGTGTGTCATAGTATATGTATGGAGCCCTAGGTCAGCTCCGCCCCCTGGGTCAGCTCCGCCCCCTGGGTCAGCCCCGCCCCCTGGGTCAGACCCCCCCGGGTCAGCCCCGCCCCCTGGGTCAGCCCCCCCCCCCGGGTCAGCCCCGCCCCCTGGGTCAGCCCCCACCCCCTGGGTCAGCCCCCCCCCCTGGGTCAGCCCCCCCCCCTGGGTCAGCCCCCCCCCCCTGGGTCAGCCCCGTCCCCTGGCACACCAAGGTGCAGGGTGGCTCGTCGATCGAGTTGACATGGGGGGGGGGAGAGAGGGGAGTGCAGGGGAGAGATACGTTTTTTGCCTTCCATCACAGCGAGGAGGAGATGCGCTGCGATGGATGTCTGTGTAAATTGTGTTGTGTCTTGGGTCTTTTTCTTTTTGTATGTATGACTGCAGAAACAACATTTCATTTGGACCTCAACGAGGTTCAAATGACAAATAAAATTGTATTGTATTGAGCAGCGGTGGTGCCTTGGAGGGCCCAGTAACCAGACCCTGCGCCAACCGGGAGTTCAGCTGCGCCACCTGTCCCGAACGGCCCAGCTAAAGGGGAAGTGGTGTTACTACCAGCAGCATTGGGGCCTCGCAGCCCATCAGTGCCGCCCACACTGATCGCATCCAGGAAACGCCAGGGCCGGCCGGCCGCCATGTAGTCACTGCGGCACTTGGCCTAAAACATCGCCTCTACGCGTGGGATCGACACTCAGGACAACGGTTCCTGGTCGACACGGGTGCGGAGATTAACGTTTTACCCCCGTCGGGGTTGGACACTCGTTCCGGCAAGTGGGGGCCTTCCCTCACTGCAGTCAACGGCAGCACCACAGACGTATGGAGTTCGCATGAACCCGCTCATCTTTGGCCCCTGCCATTTTACCTGGACCTTTGGGGTGGCCGACGTCTCCCAGCCGTTGCTGGGCGCAGATTTCCTCCGGGCCCAATCCCTGTTGGTGGGTGTGCCCCCCCCCCCCCCCCCCCCCCCCCCATCCCCATCCCACCCCCATCCCCCATTCACGTGCGTTGATCTCTTTACCGGAGCAATAACGTTCGCAAATACAACGCTAACGACAATGTGGAGCCGCGGAAAATGTTGGAGAGATTTTGAACAGTTCTTGTTTAATAAGGTCATGCGCAGAATGAGGCCATTCGGCCCATCAAGTTTACCCTGCCATTCAATCACGGCTGATCCTTCTCTCCCTCCTAACCTCATTCTCCTGCCTTCTCCCCGTAACCCCTGACACCCGTAGTAATCAGTACGGGTTCCTGCACAGGGAGGAACTGCAGATGCTGGTTTAAACCGAAGAGAGACACAAAGTACTGGAGTAACACCTCCCACTTTGTGAGGCAGGTAGCTCTACCAATGTGCTGCCCATTTGCAGTTCCCCGTGCGAGCGGGTTTCAGCTAAAGGCCGGAGTTTCAGCAGTGACCTCAACACCACACAAGCGGCTCAGTGTCAGACTGAAACAACAGCGCCCTGTACCACACGCTCGAGTGTCATTGTTATATGCGAGCGCTCACACTGACACTAAACTATGTGTGGCAAGGAACTGCAGTTGCTGATTTAAACTCAACATTGACACAAAGTGCTGGAGGACAGAAGGCGTGGGTGACGTTTCTGGTCTTCTTCAGAACCGAAACGTCACCCATTCCCTCTCTGCAGAGATGCTGCCTGTCCCTCTGAGTTGAAGAATGAACCGGCTGCAGAGCCCGAGCCACTGACTTACTCCAGCATTCTGTCTTTTTTTTGTAAAACAGCACCTGCAGTTCCCCGTTTCTGCTAAGTCAGCTGTTTTTTAGGCCAAGTTTGAGGGGATGAGCGAGTTCCTCAGTAGAAATGACCTCGCTCGCGATGGTGAAACAACGGCACAAAGTGCTGGCGGGTCGGGCAGCATCTCTGGAGACCATGGACACAGAGTGCTGGCGTAACTCAGCTGTCGGTCAGCCTCTGTGCCACTTGTCTCCGTGTTTGGCCCAACCTTCCCCATACAAATTAAAGTACACCAAATTAAATGAAAGAAGACACAAAGTGCTGGAGTAACTCAGCGGGTCGGGCAGCATCTCTGGAGAACATGGACACAGATGCTGCCTGACCCGCTCAGTTACTCCAGCACTCTGTGTCTTTTTTGTTGACATCCAGCACCTGCCATTGCATGTGCCTCTGGAATGAACGAGGCCCCTGTCTGCCGAGTCCGGGATCGTGGTTTCTAAGCGAGGTTTTGCTGCATTCCCCGGATTGCGCCGTGGATACGCGAGTCCCGACGAACCCATGACTTCACTGGGCTAACTAACAATCGATGCTTTGAGTCCTGCCCCCGTTGTTCACGCCGCTGTGTGCGGCTGGCATTGGCACATGCGGCTTTGCAGAGAGCGGGCAGATGCAGTGGCCCCGTTATCAGAGGGACATTGGTATGCAAGCGGGCCCGGGGCCGGTTCTCCGCGGTAGCCGGGGTCCCAGTATGTCCACGCCGCCGGGAAGCAGCAGGGAACAGCGCGGAGGAACTGGCCGCGTCCACCGTGGAACAGTGAGAGGCAGCGCCGAGCGGCCGCGCCGGGCCACGATGCCCCTGGGCTGGATACTGCTGCTGCTGCTGCTGCTGCTGCTGCCGGAGGCGGCGGAGGCCAAGGCGCCCCGGGACCCTCACTGCCCCGCCACCTGCTCGTGTACCAGCGACAGCGCTCTGTGCATCGCCTCCAGGTCTATCCCACACGGCTTCGCCGGAGACCTCATCTCCCTGTAAGTCACAGCCGTCAGTCAGTCAGCACCGGGCGGGGGCGATGTCACCAGAGTGGCGCCGCGGGTAGAGTTGCTGCTGTCTGTGCAGAGTTTGTACCTTCTCTCTGTGACCGCGTGGGTTTTCTCTGGGTCCTCCGGTTTCCATCAATGATTTGGATGAAGGGATTCTAAGTAACATAAGCAAATTTGCACTTGACACCTGTCCTATCCATGTACCTGACTAACTGTTCCTTAAACATTAGGAAACTGGTGGCCGATTAGGAAAAGGGGAGATGCAAGGAGATCTGGGTGTCATGTTACACCAGTCATTGAAAGTAGGCATGCAGGTGCAGCAGGCAGTGAAGAAAGTGAATGGTATGTTAGCATTCATAGCAAAAGGATTTGAGTATAGGAGCAGGGAGGTTCTACTGCAGTTGTACAGGGTCATGGTGAGACCACACCTGGAGTATTGCGTACAGTTTTTGTCTCCTAATCTGAGGTAAGACATTCTTGCCATAGAAGGAGTACAGATAAGGTTCACCAGACTGATTCCTGGGATGTCAGGACTTTCATATGATGAAAGACTGGATAGACTCGGCTTGTACTCGCTAGAATTTAGAAGATTGAGGGGGGGATCTTATAGAAACTTACAAAATTCTTAAGAGGTTGGACAGGCTAGACGCAGGAAGATTGTTCCCGATGTTGGGGAAGTCCAGAACAAGGGATCACAGTTTAAGGATAAGGGGGAAGTCTTTTAGGACCGAGATGAGAAAAACATTTTTCACACAGAGAGTGTGGAATTCTCTGCCACAGAAGGTAGTTGAGGCCAGTTCATTGGCTATATTTAAGAGGGAGTTAGATGGGGCCCTTGTGGCTAAAGGGACCAGGGAGTATGGAGAGAAGGCAGGTACAGGATACTGAGTTGGATGATCAGCCATGATCATATTGAATGGCGGTGCAGGCTTCAAGGGCCGAATGGCCTACTCCTGCACCTATTGTCGATTGTCTATTGTCTATTGTCCTCCCACAATCTAAAGACGTAAAGATGTGTAGCTTAATTGACTTGGGGTAAAGTTGTAAATTGTCCCTGGTGTGAGTTGGACAGTGTTAGTGTGCGGGAATCGCTGGTCGTTGCGGACACCATCGGCCGAAGGACCTGTTTCCGTGCTGTATCTCTAAACTAAACTAAACAAGGAACTGCAGGCAAAATGTGTAGGAAGGAACGGCAGATGCTGGTTTAAACCGAAGATAGACACAACAAGCTGGAGTAACTCAGCGGGACAGGCAGCATCTCTGGGGAGAAGGAATGGGTAACGTTTCGGGTCGAGACCCTTCTTCCGAGGCGCTGAGATCACGAGGAAAACACAAAGTGCCGGAGGAACTCAGGAGGTCAGGCAGCATCTGTGGAGGACATGGATATGTGAAGGTGGGTGGGGACCCTTCTTCAGACTGACCCGCTGAGTTCCTTTGTGTGTGCGTGTGTGTGGGATTTGTATCCACCCAAACTGTATAGAGAGCATCACCCAATCTAGACTGTTGCTGCCACATTCTGTCCCGTTGTTGCCACATTCTGCCCCCATTGTTGCCACATTCTGCCCCATTGCTGCCACATTCTGTCCCCATTGTTGCCACATTCTGCCCCATTGTTGCCACATTCTGCCCCCATTGTTGCCACATTCTGCCCTATTGTTTCCACATTCTGCTCCCATTGTTTCCACATTCTGCCCCCATTGTTGCCACATTCTGCCCCCATTGTTGCCACATTCTGCCCTATTGCTGCCACATTCTGCCCCCATTGTTTCCACATTCTGCCCCCATTGTTGCCACATTCTGCCCCCATTGTTGCCACATTCTGCCCCCATTGCTGCCACATTCTGCCCCCATTGTTGCCACATTCTGCCCCCATTGTTGCCACATTCTGCCCCCATTGTTGCCACATTCTGTCCCATTGGTGCCACATTCTGCCCCCATTGTTTCCACATTCTGCCCCATTGCCTCTCGGAGATTCCAGGGCCATTCCCACAGAAGCCACTGTTCCTGCAGCCCAGATTGGGGGCAAGGACTGCACTGTCAGTGGAAAGAGAAACAGGATCGTTGATTCAGGTGGAAGACCCTTCAGCGGGAGGTTTATGAGGGTCTTTCTCTCTCTCCACAGTTGCTGCCTGACCTACTGAATGGTTCCAGCACGGTGGCGCAGCAGGTGGAGCTGCTGCCTCACAGCGCCAGAGACCCGGGTTTGATTCTGCCCGCGGGTGCTGTCTGTGTGGAGTTTGCACGTTCTCCCTGTAACCTCATGGGTTTCCTCCGGGTGCTCTGTTTGCTCCCATATCCCAAAGATGTGCGGGTTTTGTAGGTTAAATAGCTGTTGTAAACAGCGCCTAGGGAGTGAGAGCCGTTTAATTTAGTTTAGTTTAGAAATACAGCTTCGGCCCACCGAGTCCGTGCCGACCAACGATCACTATCCTACACTCGCTAGGGACAACATTTTTACATTTCAGATGAGTTATTGCAGCAATTTGTGTTTTTTTGCTCAATGTACTCTGCCCAATTAGATCCATGTCTTCACCAGAAGTACACTGTACATGAACTGTTTACAGTAAGTACAGCCACATCGCTGTTCATTACAGCCTTCATCCCAGCAGCTCAATACATTGTCCTCCAACAATGCACTCACTCCACATACATTATTCACTCTGCTTACTGTGCAAGGACATTTACAAATGATGTCAACATACACAAAGAACTGCAGATGTTAGAATATAGTCAAAAACAAGGTGCTGGAGGAACTCTGTGGGTCAGGCAGCATCTCTGGAGGGAATGGACAGATGATGTTTTGTGTCGGGACGTTTAATCAAACGGTAAAAGGTCCACAACCCAAAACGTCATTTGTCCATTGTCTCCCGAGTTGCTGCCTGACCCCCTGAGTCTCCAGCACTCTATGTTGTGCTGGCACATTGTGTTTGTGACATGAGCAACAAGGTTTCAGTGAGTGCCTGCTGGGTGTGTTTATTGTACACACACACTCATATGCACACACACTCACACATACACACACTCACTCATACGCACATGCACACACACACACACACGCTCACACACACATGCACACTCACACGCGCACACATTCACGCACATGCACACACATATGCACACACACTCACACACACGCACACACACTCACATACGCACATGCACACGCTCACACACACATGCACATTCACACATGCACACATTCACACACACGCACATGCACACTCAAACACACACATGCATGCACAAACACACTCACACACACATGCACACTCACACACACTCACAAACACATTCACACACATGCACACTCACACGCATGCACACCTACTCACACACGCACTTGCATACGCACTCACATGCGCACACTCACACATACACATGCGCACTCACACCTGCACACACACACAGACACTCTCAGGCACATACACAAACATTGTCACACACACAGACTCACTTGCACACACGCACGCATGCTCGCACAAACACGTACATTTGCATGCACAGTCATCCATGCTCTCACTCACAAACACACACGGGCACACGGGCACACACACTTGCGCACACACACACACACACACTTGCACACACACACACACTTGCACACACACAAACACACACGCTCACACACGGGCCACGAACAGCTGGAACAACTGGAATCCACTAGCAGATTCAGTTCAGTTTAGTTTATTGCCACGTGTACCGAGGTGAAGTGAAAAGCTTTTGTTGTGTACTATCCTGTCAGCAGAAAGACAATACATGATTACAATCACAGTTTACATATACATGATAGGGGAATAACATTTAGTGCAAGTAAATGCAAAGCCAGTAATGTCCAATCAAGGATAATCCGAGGGCCGCCAATGAGGTAGGTAGTAGTTCAGCGCTGCTCTCTGGTTGTGGTAGGATGGTTCAGTTGCCTGATAACAGCTGGGAAGAAACTGTCCCTGAATCTGGAGGTGTGTGTTTTCATACCTATACCTTTTGCCTGATGGGAGAGGGGAGAAGAGGGAGTGGCCAGGGGTCATGGATGGAGCTGTTCCCAAACCAAGATGTGATGGATCGTGATAAAATGCTTTCTACGGTGCATCTGCAGAAGTTGGTGAGAGTTCTTGGGGACATGCCGAACTTCCTAAGCCTTCTTGGGAAGAAGAGGCGTTGGTGTTCTTTCTTGGTCGTTGCTACAATATGGGTGGTCCAGGAGAAGTTGTTGGTGATATTGAATCCGAGGAATTTGAAGCTTTCATCCTCTCTATTTCGGCACCATCAATGCAAACTGGGGTATGTGAACCACTACGCTTCCTGAAGTCCATCACTACAATACAATACAATACAATTCAATTTATTGTCATTTGGACCCCTTGAGGTCCAAACGAAATGCCATTTCTGCAGCCATACATTACAAACAAATAGACCCAAGACACAACATCCTTTGTCCTTTGTCTTGCTGGCATTGGGAGAAATGCTGGAGTAACTCAACGTCTCTGGAGCGAAGGAATGGGTGACGTTTCTGGTCGAGACCCTTCTTCAGACTGATGTCAGGGGAGGGGGAGGGACAGAGATAGAATGTAGGTGGAGACAGTAGGACTGGTGGGAGAACTGGGAAGGGGGAGGGGATGGAGAGAAAGCAAGGGCTATCTGAAGTTAGAGAGAAAGGTTGTCTCAACATCAGGACACTGCTACAGGGCTAAATGGAGGGGAGGTATGCAGTAATCCATGGACTTTATTATACCAGCAGAATCCCATGTAACCTCATGCAGTTCCACATTCCAGCTAATTTACAACAAATTTCAATACAACGAGACCAGTTTAGGTTTATGTGTACCGAGGTACAGTGGAAAGTTTGGTTTTGCAAGATATCTAATCAAAACTTAAAAGACATTCGGCCAGGTACCTGGATAGCATGTGGTTTAGAGGCAGGTGGGACGTGTAGGTGGAGATCTTGGTTATGGGCAAGTTGGGCAGGAGAGCCTGTTCCGTGCTGTACGATAATATGACTCTAAATCAGATAATACTGATTGTACATCAAGTATGTACATGAATACAATCAAATCAAACTCAAGTACAACAGGTAGAACAAAGGGAAGACACAGAGTGCAGAATATAGTTCTCAGCATGTAGTGCGCACCAGTTCCAGAGACAAAGTCCAATGTCTGCAAAGGGGTAGAGGTGAATCGGACAGCACCCTAGCTAATGGAAGGAGCGTTCAGAGCCTGATAACAGAGGGGAAGAAGCTGGTCCTGAGTGGTGGGGTCAGATTTGCACATGTCTCAGCTTGCCCTGCTTTGTATTCATGTCAAGGTTCCCTGTGGGTTTTACATTGTCCTTTGTACCCAAGCAAATCTGCAGCAGTTAGACAAACAAACAAACAAACTGCATCTTATATTTCTTATTATTTGTATGTTATCTTGTGTCTTGGCCATGAATGAAACCTCATACCTTGGAGCAACAAAGTGAGCAAGGAATTTATAATTTAAAAAAAAAAATGTATTCAGAAATCATAATTCCTGTTTATATATATATATAAGTTTGTGTACAGTTTTTTGTTTTGTGTAAACTATATAAATATATGTATTAATAAAGTTTATTCAGAAATATATATATATATATAAATTATAAATATATTATAACAAATTATATATGTATATAAATGATATAGATATTGTAATAAATTATATATATATATATATATATATAAATGCTAAAGGAACAGTGGTGCAGCAGGTAGAGCTGCTGCCTCACAGCACCAGGGACCCTGGTTTGATCCTGACCTCAGATGCTGCCTGTGTGGAGTTTGCACATTTTCCCTGTGACCGCGTGGGCTTTCTTTGGGAGCTCAGGTTTCCTCCCACATCCCAAAGACGTGCAGGTTTGTAGTTTATTGGCCCTCTGCAAATTGCCCCTCGTGTGAGGGGAGTGGATGAGAAAGTGGGATAACATGGAATTAGTGTGAACGGGTGATCGATGATCGACGTGGACTCGATGGGCTGAAGGGCCTGTTTCCATGCTGAATCTTTCAATCAATCAGTAAATATCTCAGCATGTCAGGCAGCATTCGTGGAGGAATGGAGAGGCAACGCTTCAGGTTGTCACCCTCCATCAGTCTAATGAAGAGTCTTGACCTGAAATGTTGTCTGTCCATTCCCTTCACTGATGCTGCCTGACCCGCTGAGTTCCTCCGGCACTTTGTGTTTCTTATTCAAGATTGCAGCATCTGCAGTTCCTTGTATCTCCGTTCAAATAACGCCCCTTTCACAATGTATTTCATGTTAACACTGAGGTTGAAACCAAACAGGTAATTTTAAATGAATGGTTTCTGCAAATGGCGCATACACTGGACATAGAAAAATATATATTTTCATTATTAATTGACATTGGGCTTTTACTGTTTGACACATGTGACCATTATCTATCCGACAGGACCTTTGTGAAGGCGAAGTTCACACTGATTCCTGAGCGTGCGTTTTCCCACATCCCCACGCTACAATTCCTGTAAGTACGGAGGGCGTGATAGGTGTGTGTGTGTGTGTGTGTGTGTGCGTGTGTGTGTGCGTGTGTGTGTGTGTGTGTGTGCGCACGTGCGTGCCAGTGCCAGTGCCAGTGCCAGTGCCAACATTGGGTGAGAGTTGGGAGTGAGAAATTGCCAGAGACCAATCCCGAGGGAGCATAGCGACCGGTGTGGGTGGAGGGGTATCCCCCCCCCCCCCCCCACCCATTGGTATGGAAGTTCTGCATTTTTCACCTTGAAATTGTGCAATATGGTGCATACTGTGGCCACTCTTTTAACCAACACTTGAATGCAATATATATGCTTTAAATTGGATTGGAGCGTTTTTGAAAGGGGGGAGGCTGTGCTATCACTGATCACTGGCCTTGGGGGTACCCGGTGAGGGAGTGGAGCAACCGTGGGGAGAGGGTGTGGAAGAAGGGTGTCCCCCCCTCCAAGGGTAGGAACATTTTGAAATTTGATGTATTAAAATCATGTTTTAGTGCACTGTAGAAGTATGATTTCAATGTTTTTTGTATGAAGTATTTTTAAGAGGTAACCTTTTAAGGGGTGACTTTATCCACACAAAGGGTGATGGGTGTATGGAACAAGCTGCCAGAGGAGGTAGTTGAGGCAGGGGCCATCCCAACATTTAAGAAAAAGTTAGACTGATACATGGATAGGACAGGTTTGGAGGTATGGACCAAAAGCAGGTGGCGTAGCTGGGACATGTTGGCGGGTGTGGGCAAGTTGCGCCGAAGGGCCTGTTTTCACACTGTATCACTCTATGACTACATTATACCTCCACCATGCATGAATGCTTCAAAATCAAGTGATCGAGTTTTATTGCCATATACTCAAGCATAGAAACATAGAAAATAGGTGCAGGAATAGGCCATCGGCCCTTCGAGCCAGCACTGCCATTCAATATGATCATGGCTATTCATCTAAAGTCAGTACCTCTTTCCTGTTTTTTCCCCATATCCTTTGATGTTGTTAGCCCCAAGAACTAAATGTAACTCTCTCTTGAAAACATCCAGTGAATTGGCCTGCACTGCCTTCTGTGGCAGAGAATTCCACAGATTCACAACTCTCTGCGTGAAGAAAGTTTGTTCTCATCTCAGTCCTAACTGGCCCCCCCTTTATTCTTAAACTGTGACCCATGGTTCTGAACGCCCCCAACATCGGGAACATTTTTCCTGCAGTTACAGTAAGTGAAAATCTATCAGGCAAGCAGGATGCCGCCCCCACTTGAAGTCCACTATCTTCCACTATTTCTAGCTAGTGCTTGGTACTTACTTCCAGCAGCCACTGGTTGTCCTCCAGGATGCACCGAGCCGCAGCCCGATCCATGCCGGTCACCTGGGCAAATTCGGCACAGAATTTCTCACAACAGAGCGAGATAAATTTGTGATCAGCGTGAGAATTTGGTGAAATGCGTGATTCTCACGCTCATTGTATGGGAGTTGGCAGCCCCGCCTCTCTATCCCCCTCTCCCCCCCTCTCTCTCCTCCACTCTATCCCTCTCTCTCTACCCATCTCTCTCCTCTCTCTGTCCCCCTCTCTCCCACTCTCTCCCTCCCCTCTCTCTCCACCTCTCTTTCTCTCCCCTCTCTCTCTCCCACCTCACTCTCATCCCTCTCTCTCTCTCTCCCCCTCTCTTCCGCTCTCTCTCCTCTCAACCCCCCTCTCACTCTCCCCCTCTATCTCTCCCCTCCCCCTCTCTCTCCTTTCTCCCTCCTCTCACCCCTCTCACTCCCCTGTCTCCCCCTCACTCTCTCACCTTCCCTCTCTCTTCTCTCTCCCCCCCTCTCTCTCTCCCCCCCTCTCTCTCTCCTCTCGCTCCCCTCTCTCTCCCCCTCTCTCCTCTCCCCCCCTCTCTCTCTCCCCCCTCTCTCTCCCCCTTCTCCTCTCTCTCTTCTTCCCCTTCTCCTCCTCTCTTTCCCCTCTCTCTCCTCTCTCCCTCACCTCTCACCCCTCTCTCTCCCCTGTCTCCCCCTCACTCTCTCTCTCCCCTTCCCTCTCTCTTCTCTCTCTCCCCACTCTCTCTCTCCACTGCTCTCGTCTCTCCCCCTGTCCTCTCTCCTCCCCCCTCTCTCCTCTCTTCCCCTCTCTCCCCCCCTGTCTCTCTCTCCCCCCTCTCTCCTCTCTTCCCCTCTCTCTTCCCCCTCTCTCCCACCTCACTCTCCCTCCTCTCTCTCGTCCCCTCTCTCCTCTCTCTCTCCCCCTCTCCCCTCTCTCCCTCTCGCTCCCCTCTCTTTCCCCTAACTCTCTCTCCCCTCTCTTTCTTCTCTCTCTTCCTCGCTTCCCCCTCTCTCTCCCCCTCTCTCTCTCTTTCTCCCTCCCCCTCTATCTCTCTCCCTCTCCACACACTCTCCCCTCTCTCTCTGTCTCTCCTCTCACCTCTCTCTGTTCCCCCCCTCTTTCTCTCATCCTCTCTCTCCCCCATTGCCCCCTCCCACCTCACTCTCCCCCTGGTTCTCTCTCCCCTCTCTCTTTCTCCTCTGACTCTATCTCCTCTTTCTCTTTGCCCCCCCATCTCTCTCTCTTTCCTCCGTTTCTCTCTTTCCCCCTCTCCCTCTTCCCCCTCTCTCTTTTACCACCCCTCTCTCTTCCCCCTCTCTCCCATTCTCTCCTACCCTCTCCTCCACCCCTCTCTCTCCCCTCTTTCTTCCCTCACCCTCTCTCTCTTCCCCCCCTCTCCCACCTCACTCTCTCCCCTCTCTCCCTTACCTCTTCTCCCCTCTCCCTCCCGCCCTCTTCTCTCTCTCCATTCTCTCCCCCTCTGTCTCTCCCCTCTCTCTCTCCTCTCACCCCTCTCTCTCTCCCCACTGTCTCCCTGTCTCCTTCCCCTCTCTCTCTCTCCATCTCCCTTTGAGAGTCTGTCCCTTCGGGACAGAGACTCTCGCGGCAGCGGCGCTTCTGACGCCTCCGACGGCCCGGGACTTGCACTGTCCGGAGTGCTCCATGGCCAGAGCTGCAGCGAGCGACTCGTCAGCCGCGCAAATACATCGCCAGTCCCGGCTCCCCGCATCTGTTCCCGCGGCTGGTTCTGTTCCCATCCCTTCCTCAGCCCCTGCTCTCCAACACCCGCGGACCATGCAGTTTATCCGAGTTTTGAAATTTTCGTTGATCACATAATTTCTCATCACAGAGCGTGAGAAATTTCTGATCAGCGTGAGGGCGTGAGAGTTTGCTTGAGGGCGTGAGTCTCACGCTCAAAGCGTGAGAGTTGGCAGCCCTGGTGTGTGTGCGCGTGCCTCTACACCAGGACAACGTGTCTGGAATGGTCCATCTTTCCCCTCGCCCTTACCAACCTCTCCACCAGGGGATGGGGCCATCAGTCCCCCCCCCCGTCCACCACTCCCCACTCCCCTCCCCCCAGTTCCCTCCCCCATCCCACCCTACCCCCTCCCCCCACCTTCTCTTCCCACCCCTAAATGGTCATGGGTACCGACAAGTGACAATGACATCCTTACTTGTAGCAGAATGACAGGCATGTAAACACTCCATACATGACAGGCATGTAAACACTCCACACATGACAGGCATGTAAATAATCCACACATGACACGCATGTAAACACTCCATACATGACAGGCATGTAAACACTCCATACATGACAGGCATGTAAACACTCCACACATGACAGGCATGTTAAATCTCCACACATGACAGGCATGTAAACACTCCATACATGACAGGCATGTTAAATCTCCACACATGACAGGCATGTAAACACTCCACACATGACAGGCATGTAAACACTCCACACATGACAGGCATGTAAACACTCCACACATAGATTATATAGAATAGACAACATTCTAGAAATTAATAACCCTCCTATGAGTGCAAATAAAAGGCTGAAGCCCTTTGTGCAACCTATGCCAGTCCTCGTTGATGTTTGAGGTTAGTGTTGGGTAACGTTCCAGGGACTGGTGCTTGATGGGATGAAACTCATCCTGAACCTGGTCTCATCCAAGCTTTGCCCAATTTAACGATACTTCATTGTCACATGTACGTCGGTGCAGTGAACTGTGTTGTTTTACATACAGCCCGGTAGAATCATTCAGCACACCTCACCCTGGCAGTCCACAAAGTGTCACCACGTTTCTGGAGCCCACTAAGTTACAGAAAGTCCTTTCGAACCAGGCATGCCAATGCACATGGGCCACAGGCGACCCCCTGCTGGCCCCCCTTTGTTCTTGGCTCCCCCCCCCCCCCCCCCCCCCCCCCCCCCCCCGCCCCGTCTGGGTCCCCCTCGTTCTCGTCACTTATCCAGGGACTCCAGCTCCCTGTTTGAAATCCTGGGTGCTGTGGGATCTGGGAAGTTCTCCAGATCTGCGGCTTTAGCCAGATGAACGAACTACACAGATCATTGAAAATCAGGCGGTCGACAAAAATGCTGGAGAAACTCAGCGGGTAAGGCAGCATCTATGGAGCGAAGGTTTCCTTCGCTCCATAGATGCTGCCTCACCCGCTGAGTTTCTCCAGCATTTTTGTCTACCGCCTGATTTTCCAGCATCTGCAGTTCCTTCATAATCATTGAAAATCAGGCAATATTTGGATTATATCATAGTGCTATACAGCTCAGGAAGAGGCCCTTCGGCCCAACTCGTCCATGCTGAGTGGATTGGCATTCTGACCGATATCATTTGCCCATTATGCCCCATATCACTCAAAAGCTTCCTTTTGTTGAACCGTCCAAACATTGTTTACATGTTGTAATTGTATCAGTCTCTTCCACTTCCCCTGGCAGCTCGTTCCAAGTGCCCACCACTCTCTCAGCCCAATGCCTTATAGTTTGACACCCACCCCAACCCCCACCCTGGGAAAAAGAATGGTCTCAATCCACCTTATCTCTGCCCCTCATGCTTGTATCATCCTCCATAATGTCACCTCTCAGCTTCCCATGCTCCATGGAAAAGAGTCCAGCTTCTCCCTAACTCGAGCGCTCCAGTCCCACCAACATCCTTGTGGATCTCTGCCCCCTCTCTAGCCTGACCACGTCTTTCCTCAAGTATGTCGGGTGGAGCTGCCCGCAGTTTTCCAGGCAGTCCCACCAACACCTATAAAAATCATGAGAGGAATAGATCACGTACGATGCACAGAGTCTGTTGCCCAGAGTAGGGGAATCGAGGACCAGAGGACATAGGTTTACGGTGAAGGGGAATCTGAGGGGTAACTTTTTCACACAAAGGGTGGTGGGTGAATGGAACAAGCTGCCAGAGGAGGTAGTTGAGGTAAGGACCATCCCAACATTTAAGAAACAGTTAGACAGGTACATGGATAGGACAGGTTTGGAGGGCTATGGACCAAACGTGGGCAGGTGGGACCAGTGTAGCTGGGAGATGTTGGCCGGTGTGGGCAAGTTGGGCCGAAGGGCCTGTTTCCACGCTGTATCACTCTATGGTTCCATGTCCTTCACCATCAGGGAGCTCCAGCTCTGCTTCCCTGCTCCCCGCTGACAGGAATGGACCAAGCCCATCCTTGAATCATCTGCTTTGCTGTTAAACATGTACCAGTCGACATTTAATTTTACTTTCCCCAGCCAAGCTGTCCTTCGTTGCCTTTGAGGTTAACCCTCCTCTGACGTTGAATATCTACTTTACATTTCTCCTTGCCTTCCTCGTTTATTAATCTATGATTCAAAGACTCAATCCTCTCACTGACTTCTGGAACCTTGAGCCACCTCTCTCCACAGAACCTAATCTGGCAATGTCCTCTTCTGTACCTTGTCAAAAACAAACTGAGTTTCTCTTGAGTTTCAAAAACTCCTCTTCACCCCCTTTCTCTATCAGTGTTGCAGTGAGGATTGGAATAAGTCAGCTCTCCACACAGTGGGCTAAAGAAGGGTCTCCACCCGAAACATTACCCATCCTTTTTCTCCAGAGATGCTACCTGACCCGCTGAGTTACTCCATCATTTTTAGTTGAGAGATACAGTGCGGAAACAGGCCCTTTGGCCCACCGAGTCCGCACCGCCCAGCGATCTCCACACGTTACATTATCCTACACACTAGCGACAATTAACCGTACGCAAACCCAAGCCAATTAACCTACATACCTGTACGTCTTTGGAGTATGAGGAATCCAAACATTTTGGAGAAAGTATACTAACTCCATACAGACAGCACCCGTAGTCGAGATCAAACCAGCGTCTCTGGCGCTGTAACGTTACGATCCGATCGTGTACTAGGCAGCAACTCTACCGCTGTGCCACCGTGTCACCCTTTGTGTCTATCTTCAATGTCTCTCTCACTGCTGGGGGCCATGGACACCTTCCCACTCTCAGTTCAAATCAAACGCCTTCCTTTACTGACCTCTCAAAAACATTATCAATCTCCGAAACGTTCTCCCTGAGACCGCGTGGGTTTCCTCCGGGTGCTCGGGTTTCCTCCCAAATCCCAAAGACGTGCGGATCTGTAAGTTAATTGCCCCCTAGTGTGTAGGGAGTGGATGTGAAAGTGCAATAACAGAACTAGTGTGAACGCGGGTGATCGATGGTCAGCGGCATAGTTGTATCTCTAAAAACAAACTAATATATCTTTACCATTAGAATTAGCTTTTTTAAAACAAATTAACTTTATTCAGGGGAAAATATATTTACAAAACAGAAACTGTGCCGACTCTTCATACATTCCCGTTGTCTATACTTCCAGTTGTGTTATATTCAGCAGTGTTCAACTGAATAAGGGGGGTGGGGTGTCGAATGGGCTAGTGGAGGATGGAGTTAAAGGGAAAGGGTTTCTTAAATGTGTGAGCGTAGAGACAGAGGGGTGTAAAATGAGGGTAGAAGCAATAGGTAGCAAGGTGAAAAGTAAAAGTGGCAGGCCGGAAAATCCAGGGCAAAAATCAAAAAGGGCCACTTTTCAACAAAATTGTATAAGGGGTAAGAGTGTTGTAAAAACAAGCCTGAAGGCTTTGTGTCTCAATGCAAGGAGCATTCGTAATAAGGTGGATGAGTTGAATGTGCAGATAGATATTAATGACTATGATATAGTTGGGATCACGGAGACATGGCTCCAGGGTGACCAAGGCTGGGAGCTGAACATCCAGGGATATTCAATATTCAGGAGGGATAGAGAGAAAGGAAAAGGAGGTGGGGTAGCATTGCTGATTATAGAGGAGATTAACGCAATGGAAAGGAAGGACATTAGTTTGCAGGATGTGGAATCGGTATGGGTAGAGCTGCGAAACACTAAGGGGCAGAAAACGCTGGTGGGTGTTGTGTACAGGCCACCTAACAGTAGTAGTGAAGTTGGAGATGGTATCAAACAGGAAATTAGAAATGCGTGCGACAAAGGCAAAACCGTTATAATGGGTGACTTCAATCTACATATAGATTGGGTGAATCAAATTGGCAGGGGTGCTGAGGAAGAGGATTTTTTGGAATGTATGCGGGATAGTTATCTAAATCAACATGTAGAGGAACCAACGAGAGAGCAGGCTATTTTAGACTGGGTATTGAGTAATGAGGAAGGGTTAGTTAGCAGTCTTGTTGTACGTGCCCCCTTGGGCAAGAGTGACCATAATATGGTTGAGTTCTTCATTAGGATGGAGAGTGACATTGTTAATTCAGAAACAATGGTTCTGAACTTAAAGAAAGGTAACTTTGAGGGTATGAGACGTGAATTGGCCAAGATTGACTGGCAATTAATTCTAAAAGGGTTGACGGTGGATATGCAATGGAAGACATTTAAAGACTGCATGGATGAACTACAAAAATTGTTCATCCCAGTTTGGCAAAAGAATAAATCAGGGAAGGTAGTGCATCCGTGGATAACAAGGGAAATCAGGGATAGTATCAAAGCGAAGGATGATGCGTACAAATTAGCCAGAAAAAGCAGCATACCGGAGGACTGGGAGAAATTCAGAGACCAGCAGAGGAAGACAAAGGGCTTAATTAGGAAAGGAAAAATAGATTATGAAAGAAAACTGGCAGGGAACATAAAAACTGACTGCAAAAGTTTTTATAGATATGTGAAAAGAAAGAGATTAGTTAAAACAAATGTAGGTCCCTTGCAGTCAGAAACAGGTGAGTTGATCATGGGGAACAAGGATATGGCAGACCAATTGAATAACTACTTTGGTTCCGTCTTCACTAAGGAAGACATAAATAATCTGCCGGAAATAGCAGGGGACCGCGGGTCAAAGGAGTTGGAGGAATTGAGTGAAATCCAGGTTAGCCGGGAAGTGGTGTTGGGTAAATTAAATGGATTAAAGGCCGATAAATCCCCAGGGCCAGATAGGCTGCATCCCAGAGTACTTAAGGAAGTAGCTCCAGAAATAGTGGATGCATTAGTAATAATCTTTCAAAACTCTTTAGATTCTGGAGTAGTTCCTGAGGATTGGCGGGTAGCAAACGTAACCCCACTTTTTAAGAAGGGAGGGAGAGAGAAAACGGGGAATTACAGACCAGTTAGTCTAACATCGGTAGTGGGGAAACTGCTAGAGTCAGTTATTAAAGATGGGATAGCAGCACATTTGGAAAGTGGTGAAATCAATGGACAAAGTCAGCATGGATTTACAAAAGGTAAATCATGTCTGACGAATCTTATAGAATTCTTCGAGGATGTAACTAGTAGCGTGGATAGGTGAGAACCAGTGGATGTGGTGTATCTGGACTTCCAGAAGGCTTTCGACAAGGTCCCACATAAGAGATTAGTTTACAAACTTAAAGCACACGGCATTGGGGGTTCAGTATTGATGTGGATAGAGAACTGGCTGGCAAACAGGAAGCAAAGAGTAGGAGTAAACGGGTCCTTTTCACAATGGCAGGCAGTGACTAGTGGGGTACCGCAAGGCTCAGTGCTGGGACCCCAGCTATTTACAATATATATTAATGATCTGGATGAGGGAATTGAAGGCAATATCTCCAAGTTTGCGGATGACACTAAGCTGGGGGGCAGTGTTAGCTGTGAGGAGGATGCTAGGAGACTGCAAGGTGACTTGGATAGGCTGGGTGAGTGGGCAAATGTTTGGCAGATGCAGTATAATGTGGATAAATGTGAGGTTATCCATTTTGGTGGCAAAAACAGGAAAGCAGACTATTATCTAAATGGTGGCTGACTAGGAAAAGGGGAGATACAGCGAGACCTGGGTGTCATGGTACACCAGTCATTGAAAGTGGGCATGCAGGTGCAGCAGGCAGTGAAGAAAGCGAATGGTATGTTAGCTTTCATAGCAAAAGGATTTGAGTATAGGAGCAGGGAGGTTCTACTGCAGTTGTACAGGGTCTTGGTGAGACCACACCTGGAGTATTGCGTATAGTTTTGGTCTCCAAATCTGAGGAAGGACATTATTGCCATAGAGGGAGTGCAGAGAAGGTTCACCAGACTGATTCCTGGGATGTCAGGACTGTCTTATGAAGAAAGACTGGATAGACTTGGTTTATACTCTCTAGAATTTAGGAGATTGAGAGGGGATCTTATAGAAACTTACAAAATTCTTAAGGGGTTGGACAGGCTAGATGCAGGAAGATTGCTCCCGATGTTGGGGAAGTCCAGGACAAGGGGGTCACAGCTTAAGGATAAGGGGGAAATCCTTTAAAACCGAGATGAGAAGAACTTTTTTCACACAGAGAGTGGTGAATCTCTGGAACTCCCTGCCACAGAGGGTAGTCGAGGCCAGTTCATTGGCTATATTTAAGAGGGAGTTAGATGTGGCCCTTGTGGCTAAGGGGATCAGAGGGTATGGAGAGAAGGCAGGTATGGGATACTGAGTTGGATGATCAGCCATGATCATATTGAATGGCGGTGCAGGCTTGAAGGGCCGAATGGCCTACTCCTGCACCTAATTTCTATGTTTCTATGTTTCTATGTTCATACCCAGGTTAAGGTGAGGCTTAGGGTCTCTGGCGCTGAATGGCTCTGACCCTTCCCTTGTCTGAGGGGTGTCCCCACCAGACTCTGCCCCTCAATATCCTGCAGGGGAAGGATTCCAGACTGTGGTCCTCTCCCACAGAGCCTCGGCATTGGCTGCAACGAGCATCAGTATGTCCCTCAGTAACAATCTCTGACACGTTCGCCCTGTGACCACATGGGTTTCCTCCAGGAGCTCCGGTTTCCTCCTACAGTCTGGAGCGCCTGGGCCTGTCAGTAGCATCATCACCAGTTGATGATCTTCCAGCAGCACTTGATATCCGTCTCCAATGAGATCTGGCTCCTTTGTCCCTCCATGTGTTCCCTGACCACCGGGTACTGGACTTGGTGCAGTTTAGTCTCTGCTGCAGCCACTGTTCAGACATAACAACTACATCATAATTTCACCCGGCCAAATAGAGTGCAGCACGGTGGAGCAGTGGTAGAGTTGCTGCCTCACAGCGCCAGAGACCCGGGTTCGATCCTGACTACGGGTGCTGTCTGTACGGAGTTTGCACGCTCTCCCCCCGTGATTAGGTTTGGTATAAATGTAAATTGTCCCTAGTGTGTGTGGGATAGTGTTGGTGTGCGGGGGTCGCTGGTTGTTGCAGACTCGGTGGGCCAAAGGGCCTGTTTCCGTGCTGCATCTCTAACCTAAACTAAACCAAACTGTAGATAGACACAAAATGCTGAAGTAACTCAGCGGGACAGGCAGCATCTCTGGGGAGAAGGAATGGATGATGTTTCGGGTCGAGACCCTTCTTCAGACGAGAGACAGAGATGCTGCCTGTCACGCTGAGTTAGTCCAGCTTTTGTGTCTATCTTCGGTTTAGACAATAGACAATAGGTGCAGGAGTAGGCCATTTGGCCCTTCGAGCCAGCACCACCATTCAATGTGATCATGACTGATCATCCACAATCAGTACCCCGTTCCTCACTTCTCCCCATATCCCCTGACTCCGCTATCTTTAAGAGCCCTATCTAGCTCTCTCTTGAAAGCATCCAGAGAACCTGCCTCCACCGCCCTCTGAGGCAGAGAATTCCACAGACTCACCACTCTCTGTGAGAAAAGGTGTTTCCTCGTCTCCGTTTAAACCAACATCTGCAGTTCCTTCGTAAACAAAACTGTTCTCTCTTCCACAGCTTGCTGAACTCAAACACCTTCACCATGATTGGAGATGACGCGTTCAATGGCTTGTCCCACCTGCAGTATCTGTAAGTGTGAGGGTAATTCTCCACACGCCCACCAGCACCAGACATAACCACACCCTGGTGACGCCTGCCTTTCTTTGTGTGTTTGCAGGTTTATTGAGAACAACAACGTCCAAGCTCTCTCCAAGCACACGTTCCGGGGCCTGAAGTCATTGAATCACCTGTAAGTCTTTCACGGTTACCGATGTAACAGAGAGTTGGATTGGTTGGTGAGGAGAGGGCTGAGGTTTCAGGAAGATCCCCATGCCCTCTTGTACAGGATGCCAGCACACAGTCACAGGATGGGGGGGGGGGGGGGGGGGGGGGGGGGAGTAGTGTAAATGGTGGCATTGTCCACCTCGGGGGAGAATAGAGTGAATAGAGTGGATAAAGAAATCATCTCTCACAGTCCACCTTGAAGCTTACAAACTCCGCCTCACTGACTACAAAGATGCTCTCATTGCTGCAAAATCTGCCCACCTCTCCTCCATATTCACCGACCCCTGCCTAAACCACAGAACCCTCTTCTCCACAGTGGGCAACCTCCTCAAGCCTCGAGCCAACACTCTCCCTACCTCTACTCCAGATCTCTGCAACTCATTCCTCCACTTTTTCACTGATAAAATCAGCACCATCTATCAATCTTTATCCCCTGTACCCGACTCCCCAGCATCTACTCCACCACTTACCAAGGCCCCTCCTTTCATCATCTCCACTGACCTCCTTACCCCTCCTCCACACTGCTTCCTCTCCCAGTTTGACCTGGTCACCCCTATTGAAATCTCCAAACTCATCAGCTCTTCCAAACCCACTACCTGCTCCCTCGACCCTCTCCCCACTCCCCTGTTGAAGTCCTGCCTCCCCGTTCTCTGCCCCTACCTCACTAATCTCTTCAACTCCTCATTGTCCCAAGGAATTGTCCCCTCCGCTTTCAAAACTGCTGCTGTTACACCAATCTTAAAGAAACCTGGTCTTGATCCCTCCTCTCTCATTAACTACCAATCTCAAACCTCCCCTTTCTTTCAAAAACCCTGGAGCGTATCGTTGCGTCACAACTTCATTCCCACCTCCTTGCGTATAACCTACTTGAACCCCTCCAATCTGGCTTTCATAGCACAGAAACTGCTCTCCTCAAAGTCCTCAACGACCTCCTCACCTCTGCTGACACTGGTTCCCTCAACATCCTCATCCTCCTCGACCTGAGCGCAGCCTTCGATACAGTGAACCATAACATCCTGCTCACCAGACTCAAAGACCCCGGCATTGAAGGCTCTGCACTCAGCTGGCTCCGTTCCTACCTTTCCAACAGATCCCACTTCATCTCTCTCCACAACCACACCTCTGCTACAGCCACAGTCACTCAAGGCGTTCCCCAAGGCTCCGTACTCGGCCCCCTCCTCTTCATCATCTACATCCTCCCCCTTGGTCAGATACTCCGCCACTTCAACCTGGACTTCCACTGTTACGCCGATGACACCCAGATCTCCCTCGGCACCAAATCCCCCCACAACCCCCCCCCCTCTCCCATATCAACTCCTGTTTGTCAGCTATAAAAACCTGGATGCAACATAACTTCCTCAAACTCAACAGCGATAAGACAGAATTCCTCCTCATAGGCTCCAAAGCCACACTCAGCAAAATCAATAACCCCACTCTCACCATCGACGGCACCACTGTCTCCCCATCTCCCTAGGCCCGCAACCTTGGCGTGATCTTTGATTCCACCCTCTCCCTTGAGCCTCACATCCGCCATGTCATTAAAACCTCCTTCTTTCATCTCCGCAACATCGCCAAACTCAGATCCTCTCTCACACCTCCCGCTGCTGAAAGACTCATCCATGCCTTCATCTCCTCCCGACTGGATTATTGCAACTCACTTCTCCTTGGCATCAGCTCTACCTACATCAACCGACTCTAACTGGTCCAGAACGCAGCCGCCCGACTCATCATCCACACCAAATCCTGGCATCACATCACTCCAGTCCTCAAACAACTTCACTGGCTTCCCATCTCCCACCGGATCACCTACAAAATCCTGGTCCTCCCCTACAAAGCCCTCCACCATCTGGCCCCCCCATATCTCACTGACCTCCTCTCCCCCTACCAACCCTCACGGTCCCTCAGATCCACATCAGCCGGTCTCCTCTCCATCCACAAGTCCAACCTCCGCAGTTTTGGGGACAGAGCCTTCTCCAGGGCAGCTCCCAGGCTCTGGAACTCCCTCCCCCAACTGATCCGCAATTCCGTGTCCCTCACCATCTTCCAGTCTCGCCTCAAGACCCATCTCTTCACCTCTGCCTATCCTTAGCCCCACGTCCCCCTCCCTTTTCATCTGTGCATTAATTGCCTCATATTGTGTTTTGAATTGAATTCTGTCTTTACTTTGTGTACTAGTCATGTCTCTACTATTTATTTCATTCCCCTTACATGTTTTTCCTCTACCTGCTAAATTTTTGTCAGGTGGACTTGAGACTCTTGAAAGGTGCCCATAAATAAAATTTATTATTATTATTATTATAGAGTGGATGTGGAGAGCAGGGGGCGGAAATCCCGGGGGGGCCAGGGGACAAATAGTCCCCCCTCCCTCTGTTTTGAGTGGAGGGGGACATCCCCCCCAAGTTTTTGTAATCCGGATTTTAAAACCTGGCGAAATCTCCGCTTTCCGCGAGACAGATCGAGGGCGTCGATTGGACGAGAGAGACGTCGGTCAGCAAGCAATGGTGGCGGGACATGATGATTCAGCGCAGTGATTGGAGGAGAGAGGTGTCGGTCAGAGGCGGAAGTAGGGGAGGGGTGGGGACTGAGGATAGAGCGTAGTGATTAGAGGAGGGAGATGTGGCACAGACCTGCGCCTCATCCGCCGCCAGGATCGATCCCGGCTCTCCGGCGCTGTCCCGTCCCCACCCGAGTGCCCCCCCCCCCCGTGCCCGGGGGTGGCCTGACACGTCGGGAATCAGACGGGAGCTGTGCCCCCAGGCCCACAGCCAGCCCAGAGGAGCAGGGTTAAACCCAGCTCAACTCTGCCTGTCCCGCCAGGTTAACCTGCAGCCCTGCCTGGGCTTGCGGGAAATATGGCCCAGGTTTACAGCAGCGCGGAGAAGCAGCGCTGGTATCCCGTCAGTCCAGGCAGGGCTGTAGGTTAACCCGGCAAGACAGGCAGAGTTGAGCTGCATTTAGCTTGGTGGAGACGATGTTTCCACTAGTGGGAGAGTCTAGGACTAGAGGCCATAGCCGTTGAATTAAAGTGCGTTCCTTTAGGAAGGAGATGAGGAGAAATTTCTTTCGTCAGAGGGTGGTGAGGAATTCTTGCCACAGATGGCTGTGGGGGCCAAGTCAGTGGATATATTTAAGGCAGAGATAGATAGTTTCTTGATTAGTACGGGTGTCAGGGGTTATGGGGAGAAAGCAGGAGAATGGGGTTAGGAGGGAGAGATAGATCAGCCATGAATGGATGGCAGATTAGACTTGATGGGCCGAATGGCCTAATTCTGCTCCTATCACTTATGACATTATGAGAAGGATCGGGGAAACTGAAATGTGGGGAGATCTGGACCACATGAGATGGAATCAAAGACTGAGATTTGTATGGGTGTGAATCAATCGGCAATATTCAGACAGGTACTGTCTGATTTACCTCTTTCCCATTGGACTTTGTATCTGAAACAGATGCGCTGGTACTGGTGAGAACTCCGTATCTTCCCCATTGTTCTACATATTGTACAGAGTTTGACATATTTAAGTGTAATATTATCTCATCTGTTCGCAGGAACAATGAGACATTACACCAGGGGCAATGAGACTGTTCAGTTATGTTTAGTTTATTGTCACGTGTACCGAGGTTCAGTGAAAAGCTTTTGTTGGGTGCAATCCAGTCAGCAGAAAGACAATACATGATTACAATCGATCCATTTACAGTGTATAGATAACTGATAAGGGAATAACGTTTAGTGCAAGGTAAAGCCAGCGAAGTCCGGTTAAGAATAGTCCAAGGGACATCAGAGGTAGATAGTAGTTCAGCACTGCTCTCTGGTTGTGGTAGGTTGATTTAGTTGCCTGATAACAGTTGGGGAGAAGAGGCTTTTGGCACATTGGCCTTCATCAGCCACAGTTTCCTACAACTTTAGGCTGTGCACGCCATACGCAAGAAGAAGAAGTTCAGCCAGAGTATTGAGTATAGAAGTTGGGAGGTCAAGTTGCAGTTGTATAAGACGTTGGTGAGGCCACATTTAGAGAATAGTGTTCAGTTCCGGGCACCATGTTATAGATAAAATGTTAGAGACAATTATTAAAGAAACACTAACGGGGCACTTGGATAAACATGACTTCATCAGACAGAACCAGCATGGTTTTGTGAAGGGGAAATCGTGTTTAACGAATCTGCTCGAATTCTTTGAGGAAGTAACAACCCGGGTGGATAAAGGGGAACCGGTGGATGTGGTATACTTGGACTTCCAAAAGGCTTTTGACAAGGTGCCACATAAGAGACTATTGCTAAAAATAAAAAATTATGGGATTGGGGGTAATATATTAGCATGGGTAGAGGATTGGCTAACAAATAGGAAGCAGAGAGTGGGGATAAATGGTTCATACTCGGGATGGCAACCGGTAACTAGCGGGGTTCCGCAAGGGTCGGTGCTGGGACCCCAGTTGTTCACAATTTATATAAATGATTTGGAGGAGGGAACCAAGTGTAATATATCAAAATTTGCGGACGATACGAAAATGGGAGGGAAAGTAGGGGATGAGGAGGATAGGAAGAGTCTGCAAAAGGATATAGATAAGCTAGGTGAGTGGGCAACAACTTGGCAGATGAAATTTAATACTAATAAATGTGAAGTCATTCACTTTGGGGAAAAAATGATAGGGCAAGTTATTTTCTAAATGAGGAGGAGCTGCGTTGTAATGCAACGCAAAAAGGATCTAGGGGTATTAGTACATGAATCACTAAAAGTCAGTATGCAGGTGCAGCAAGCAATCAGGAAGGCCAATGGAGTTTTGGCCTTTATTGCTAGGGGGATTGAGTATAAAAACACGGAGGTCTTGCTGCAGCTGTACACGGTATTAGTGAGACCACATTTGGAATACTGTGTACAGTTCTGGGGTCCATACTTAAGAAAGGATGTACTAGCCCTGGAGGCAGTGCAGCGAAGGTTTACAAGATTAATTCCTGCAATGAGGGGATTGACATATGAGGAAAGGTTAAGTAAGCTGGGACTCTACTCTTTGGAGTTTAGAAGAATGAGAGGCGATCTCATTGAAACGTATAAGATCGTGAGGGGCCTTGATCGGGTGGATGCACCGAGGATGTTCCCAATGATCGGGGAGGCTAGAACTAGGGGACATAGTTGCAGAGTGAGGGGGGGCTCTTTTAAAACTGAGATGAGGAAGAACTTCTTCACCCAGAGGGTGGTTAGTTTGTGGAATTCACTGCCCCAGGGAGCAGTGGAAGCAGAAACGTTAAATATATTTAAGTCAAAAATAGATGGTTTTTTAGCTGCCAAGGGGATAAGGGGCTACGGGGAGAGGGCAGGGATATGGACCTAGGTATGGTTAGTATAGTAAGACCTGAGTGATCTCCTGGACAAGTGTCGATCGCCTGGATTGGGGTCGGAGAGGAATTTCCCGGATTTTTTTCCCGAATTGGACCTGGGTTTTTGTCCGTTTTTTTGCCTCCCCCAGGAGATCACGCGGTTCTTGGGGTGGAGAGGGGTGATAGCGGTATAAAGGGGAGGGTAGTGTCTTGTGTTCTGTGTCTTGTGTCTACTGTTTGTGGGTAAGTGTGTCTGTTTAGTGTTCAGCCATGAGTGAATGGCGGTGCGGGCTCGACGGACCTGGTGGTCTACTCTCGCACCTACTTTCTATGATTCTATGATTCTATAGGAAAAATGTTGTCAAGCTGGAGAGGGTACAGAGAAGATTTACGAGGATGTTGCCAAGACTGGAGGGTCTGAGCTACAGGGAGAGGTTGAGTTAACTGGGACTCTATTCCTTGGAGCGCAGGAGGATGAGGTGATCTTCTCGAGGTGTATAAAATTATGAGAGGAATAGAGCAGGAAGATGCACAGGATCTCTTGCCCAGAGTAGGTGAATCGAGGACCAGGGGACATAGGTTTAATGTGAAGGGGAAAAGATTTAATAGGAATCTGAGGGGTGGGCGGTGGGTGTATGGAACAAGCTACCAGAGGAGGTAGTTGAGGCTGGGACTATCCCAATATTTAAGAAACAGTTATACAGGTACATGGATAGGACAGGTTTGGAGGGATATGGACCAAACGCGGGCAAGTGGGACTAGTGTAACTGGGACATGTTGGCCGGTGTAGGCAAGTTGGGCCGAAGGGCCTGTTTCCACACTGTATCACTATGACTCTATGAGATAGTACAACAGGAGCAGTGAAGCTGAGAATTTGTCAGCATTTGTCAGCCCTCAGCTAAGGGACTGGCAGCAGTGGGGGGGTGGGGGGGGGGGGGGGCTGGGGGTGGTCTCGTGGGGCAGATCCGGGGCCACATTGCGGGGCCTGGCGAGTATTTGCTGCACTGCTATAATTGTGGTAAGTGTGGGAGGTGTGGGGCACTGGGGAAATAACACTGGACTGAGAATGCTGAGCAGTTGTGACCAGTGTTGGCATCAAGTTGAACACGTATACAGAGACACAGTGAGAAGCTTTGTTGTGTGCTATCCAGTTAACTCATACTGTACATGAGTGTAATTAAAGCATTGATAATTGCAACAGGTTATGGAAAAGGAAATCTGAGTGTAGAACATGGTATCAATGCGTTACAACTTCACTGTTGCAGGGCAGCATGGTTGAGCAGTGGTAGAGTTGCTGCCTTACAGCACCGGAGACCCGGGTTCCATCCTGACTACGGGTGCTGTCTGTACGGAGTTTGTAAGTTCTCCCCATGTGTGCTGTGTGTGTGAATGTGTGTGTGAGTGAATGTGTGTGTTCGAACGTGTGTGTAGGTGTGTGTACATTTCCTTTCTTTAGAACAAAACAGTACAGCCCAGGAACGGGCCCTTCGGCCCACCATGCCTGCACTGACCACAATACCAATCTAAACATGATCCCTATCCCGCCATGCCCTACCTGTCTGGTACCCGGATGGGACGCCAAAGGTCGAGAAGCTGCAGGAAAGAAGTCGAAGCCAAGATGCAAAATGGACACGACGCCAAAAGGATACGAAGCCGAACGGACATGAAGCCAAGTGTACACGATGTTGAACGGACATGAAGCCAAGTGTACACGATGTTGAACGGACATGAAGCCAAGTGTACACGATGTTGAACGGACATGAAGCCAAGTGTACATGACACTGAACGGACATGAAGCCAAGTGTACACGACACTGAACGGACATGAAGCCAAGTGTACACGACGCTGAATGGACATGAAGCCAAGTGTACACGATGCTGAATGGACATGACGTCGAAAAGACGTCGAACGGAAAAAAAAAAGTAACAAAATCTTACTTTTCTTTTTTTTACTTACTTATTGACATAGAAAAGCCTCTGTGGCAATCGATGCAGCTTGGAGTCACTGCCACCATTTTACAAACGCAAGTTGAAGCTCCCTCCCGTCTCCTCCCGGCCAATGATGTGATGGACGCGGGGGGTCTGGACCAATTGCTGACCTTTGTCAATGACTGACAAGGTGTCGGACCAATCCCGTTCCCCGGAGACATCATGTCCGTTCTGCATCTTGTCCGTTCTGCGTCGTGTCCGTTCGGCTTCGTTTCCTTTCCGCGTCGTGTCCTTTTGGTATCTTGGCTTTCGGCGTGATGTAGGTTCGGCATCTTGGCTTCTTGGCCTCAGCTTCTCATCCTTCAACATACCTGTACCTGCCCATGTATCTGCTGAAGTGCCTCTTGAACACCACTATCATATCTGCCTCCACACCAACTCTGGCAGCAAGTTCCAGGCCCACACCCTGAGTAAACATAGATAATAGGTGCAGGAGTAGGCCATTTTGGTCCTTTGAGCCAGCACCGCCATTCAATATGATCATGGCTGATCATCCAAAATCAGTACCCCATTCCTGCATGTTCCCCATATCCCTTGATTCCGTTAGCTTGAAGAGCTAAATCTAACTCTCTTGAAAACATGCAGTGAATTGGCCTCCACTGCCTTCTGTGGCAGAGAATTCCACAGATTCACAACTCTCTGGGTCAAAAAAACCCAAACATGCCACACTTTAGGTTAGTTTAGTTTAGTTTAGAGATACAACACAGAAACAGGCCCTTCGGCCCACCAAGAACGTGCTGACCAGCGATCCCTGCACACTTTACAATTTACAATTTTTACTGAAGCCATTATCATACAAAGTCTTTGGAGTGTGGGAGGTAACTGGAGCACCCGGAGAAAACCCACGCTGTCACAGGGTGAAAGTACAAACTCCGTACAGACTGCAGGATCGAACCCAGGACCCTGGCATTGTAAGGCAGCAACTCTACCGCTGCGCCACCGTGCCACCACGCTGCCCCCAAATGTAAGTATTATGTCTCGCTGTTTGACCAGCGCAATAATCAACCATTAACGTTGGTATTTTTCTCTTGCAGATCATTGGGCAACAACAATCTGCCCACACTTCCCCGAGACCTCTTTGCAAACCTTCAGGTCTTGATACATTTGTGAGCAAACTTTTATTCAGCTTTTGAAGACTGTCTGTATTTCACAAACTAAATCGCATCTCAAAATAAAACTGGGGGGAGGGGGGGGGATCATAAGATGCAAGATTTCTGTGTTCAGATAGCGAATGTACAAAGCTTCATCTCAGCAGAAGGTCTGGATGATTGAGAACTAGATGCAGAGAGTCTCTTGCCCAGAGTAGGGGAATCGAGGACCAGGGGACATGGGTTCAGGGTGAAGGGGGAAAGATTTCATAGGAATCTGAGGGGTAACTATTTCACACAGAGGATGGTGGGTATATGGAACAAGCTGCCTGAGGAGGTAGTTGAGGCTGGGGCTATCCCAACGTTTAAGAAAAACTTAGACAGGTACATGTACAGGACAAGTTTGGAGGGATATGGACCAAGCGCAGGCAGGTGGGACTAGTGTAGCTGGGACATTGTTGGCTGGTGTGGGCAAGTTGGGCTGAAGGGCCTGTTTCCACACTGTATCACTCTTTGACTCGATGACTCTAAGTAGGAATCATGAGCAAAACACAGTGCGCTGGAGGAACTCAGCAGGTCAGGTTGCATGTGTGGAGGGAATGGACAGGTGACATTTTAGGCCAGGACCCTTCTTTAGACTGATAAAGCATCCTAGACTGAAGCATCATCTGTGCATTTCCCTCCACAGATGCTGCATGACCAGCTGAGTTCCTCCAGCACTTTGTGTTTTACTCAAGATTCCTACATCTACTGTTTCTTGTGTTTCCAAATAGTACTACTGTCTTTGATTTTTTTAAATGTTACCTTGTGGGTATTATCAAAGCTACTGAGAGTTATTTATTGAATAGATCAGAGTAATCTAGGAGTGCAGGTACATGGATCCCTAAAAGTGGCAATGCAGGCAGATAGGGTTTAGTAAGCTTTTGGCATATTGGCCTTCATCAGTCAGGGTATTGAATATAGAAGATAGACACAAAATGCTGGAGTAACTCAGCGGGACAGGCAGCATCTCTGGAGAGAAGGAATGGGTGACGTTTCGGGTTGAAACCCTTCTTCAGACCTGAAACATCACTTATTCCTTCTCTCCAGAGATGCTGCCTGTCCCACTGAGTTACTCCAGCATTTTGTGTTTATCATTAGTGTAAACCAGCATCTGCAGTTCCTGCCGACGTGTAGAAGTTGGGATGTTTTGTTCCAGTTCTGTGTAGGAAGGAACTGCAGATGCTGGTTTCAACCGAAGATAGACACAAAATACTGGAGTAACTCAGCGGGACAGGCAGCATCTCTGGAGAAATCGAATAGGTGACGTTTCGGGTTGAAACCCTTCCTCAGATTGAGAGTCAAGGGAAAGGGAAATGAAAGATATAGACGGTGATGTAGAGAGATATATAGAACAAATGAATGAAAGATATACAAACAAGTAACGATGATTAGGGAAACAGGCCATTGTTAGCTGTGGGCTGGGTGAAAACGAGTATACACAATGAGACTCAACAAGATAACTTTGGTATGACTTGGGTGGGGGAGGGATGGAGAGAGAGGGGATGCAGGGGTTACTTGTAGTTAGAGAAATCAATATTCATACCGCTGGGTTGTAAGCTGACGTACCCGACAAAGAGGCAGGCGTAGCTGGGGCCCATGCGCGTGCCCATAGCTACGCCTTGTATTTGGAGGAAATGGGAGGAGTCAAACGAAAAGTTATTGAGGGTAAGGACCAACTCCGCTAGGCGGGGGAGAGTGTCAGTGGACGGGGATTGGTTGGTCCTGCGGTCGAGGAAGAACCGGAGGGCTTTAAGATCATCCTGGTGGGGGATGGAGGTGTAGAGTGACTGGACATCCATGGTGAAAATGAGAGGATGGAGGCCTAGAGAATGGAATGCCTGGAGACGACGGAGAGTGCCTGAGGTGTCTTGAACATAGGTTGGGAAGGATTTAACCAGGGGGGATAGGATGGAGTCAATGTATGTGGAAATAAGTTGGATAGGGCACGAACAGGCAGAGACAGTGGGTCTACCGGGACAGTCCACATTGTATTACTGTGTTAACACAAATGAACCAGTCGGGGTGGGCTGATGTATAGTGGGTCCGGGTGCAGGAAGCATGGTGGGGACAAGCTGGCCTGTGACATGTGCAGTAAAGTAAACCCACTTGCCATTCCTGATGGCTGGGCCATGATGGCTGTGATTGAGTAATGCCATGGTCTCTGGTCTAAGCTGACATTGGACAGAAACATGGGCATTGCCAACCAACAAACCCACCCGTAAATGTGAGAGCTGAGAGCAGGTGCTGTACTGTACAGTCAGGGTTCATGGGGAGAAGGCAGGAGAACGGGGTTAGGAGGGAGAGATAGATCAGCTATGATTGAATGGAGTAGACAATTGGCCGAATGGCCTAATTCTGCTGCTATCATGACCGTATGACCTTAAGGTGAGCCAAGCTGCGCTGTCCTGTTTTGTTTCATTATCCTCAGAAGACGATGCAAGGAGAGGTTTGGATAGGATGGGACTTTATTCCGTGGAGTGTACAAGGTGGAGGTATATTAAATCATAAGCATTGTTGATAAAAATGGAAGGCCAGTCTTGGTCCCGGGATAGGGGAGTCTAAAACCAGGTGGCATTGGCTCAAGGTGAGAGTGGAAAAGACTTCATAAGAACCCGAGGGGCACCTATTTCACACCGGAGGTGGTAGATACTTGGAACGAGCTGCCAGTGGAGGTCGTTGAGGCAGGTACTAACACAACAGTGGTCTGTGTCTATTTTAATTTAAGTTAGGTTACTTTAATTTGGATGGGCAACGTTCACAAGGATATGGGCCAAACATGAGCAAATGAGACAAGCTCAGATAGACATCTTGGTCGGTATGGACTAGTTGGGCCGAAGGGACTGTTTCTGTGCTGTACGACTATGACTGACAAGGTACAATGTCTCTGCAGACTGTCCCAGCATGAGATGTGTCACAGGCGGCACAGTGGCGCAGCAGGTAGAACCACTGCCTCACAGCGCCAGAGGCCTGGGATAAACCCTGACCATGTGTGCTGTCTGTGTGGAGCTTGCACACTCACTGTGACCTGGCGGGTTTTCTCGGTTTCCTGCCAAATCCCAATGATGTGCTGGTTTGTAGGTTAATTGGCCCTCGGTAAATTGTCCCTAGTGTGTAGAGAATGGATGAGAAAATGGGAAAACATAGAACTAGTGTGAACGGGTGATCGCTGGTCGGCACGGATTGAAGGGCCTGTTTCTATGCTGCATCTCTAAACTAAAACAAGCAGAGATGAGAAGTGTTGTGGATTGGAGGATTTATCAAACCCTTGGCAACCAGCGTTAGCCAGAAGGGTGAGGAGAACTCATCATTTAATTTACTTTAGATCAAATGCTGAAACTGGCCCTTCAGCCCACCGAGTCCACGCCCACCAGCGATCCCCGCACACTAACACAATTCGACACACACTAGGGACAATTTACAATTTTACCAAGCCAAGTAACTTACAAACCAAGATAAACACAAAATACTGGAGTAATTCAGCGGGACAGGCAACATCTCTGGAGAGAAGGAATGGGTGACGTTTTGGGTCAAGACCCTTCTTCAGACCCATTCTTTCTCTCCAGAATTGCTGTCTGTCCCGCTGAGTTACTCCAGCATTTTGTGTCTATCTTCAGTTTAAACCAGCATCTGCAGTTCCTTCCCACATAACTTACAAACCTGTACGTCTTTAGAGTGTGGGAGAAACCGGAGACCCCGGAGAAAACCCATGCGGTCATGGGGAGAAGGTACAAACTCCGTACAGGCAGCACCTGTAGACAGGATCGAACCCGGGTCACTGGCACTGTGAGGCAGCAGCTCTACCACTGTGCCACCATGCCGTCCTGTGGTGGAGTTTGGTAAGGCTGTGATAAACTACAGTAAATGTGTTCAGTGTATGCAAGTGTTGTAGACTGCCGGGAGAAATCTCTGGCAGATACCAGCTGTAGACATCAATCTGGGCCAGGATTTTAATGGGCAGTGTTTATTATCTACTGCTCCTGATTGGGAGTCATTTACATTCTGCACCGCACTCACCATGTAAGTGGGCACCTTGGCAGGATGTTCCCCTCTGTGCCAATCCACCCCCTCTCTCCAGAATCCAGGCTGTCTTACACATGGCACTGAGAGTGTCAATGCCCAACGGTGCCGCATCCATCCAACACCACCACCTAAATCTGCAACTGACCTGTACCGACAACCTCACAAATAAACCATTAGATTGTATCACAACTGACATTAAAACAGCAAGCCAGAAATAGTTGCAGAATATTTTTATAGCTATCAATCACAGTTTTTCTCCAGCTGTTATCAACTGAACCGTCCTCTCACCAGCTAGAGAGCAGTCATGACCACCCATCTACCTCAATGGAGACGGAACTATCTTTAATTGGACTTTACTGGATTGATCTTGCACTAAACGTCATACCCATTGCATGTATCTGCACACTGTGGACGGCTTGATTGTAATTATGTGTAATCATTCTGCAGACTACAGCACACAACAAAACATCCTTCTACCTAACCTAGGTACATGTGACAATCTTAAACTCAATTAAACTAAACTAAATTAGACAAAACTAGACTAGACTGGACTAGACTCCAAGTACGATAGTTGATGAAGTCCATGAGTTCTGCGTGGGTGTAGGAGGTAGCAACGATGTAGACATCAATGTAACGGAGATAGAGTTCGGGGATAGGGCCAGTGGACACCTGGAACAGGGATTGTTCAACGTACCCTACAAAGAGGCAAGCGTAGTTGGGGCCCATGCGGTTGCCCATAGTTACGCCTTAGACTTGGAGGAAGTGGGAGGGGTCAAAGGAGAAGTTGTTGTGGGTGAGGACCAGCTCCACTAGGCGGAGTAGAGTGTTAGGAGAGGGAAATTGGATGGTTCTGCAGTTGAGGAAGAAACGGAGGGCTTTAAGGCCTTCCTGGTGGGGGATGGAGGTGTAGAGTGACTGAATGTCCATAGTAAAGATGAGGGAGTGGGGGCTCGGAAAACAGAAGTCATTGAAGAGATGAAGGGCATGTGAGGTATCTTGGACATAGGTCGTGAGCGATTGGACCAGAGGGGATAAGATGGAGTCGAGCTAGTTTTTTTGGCCTTCCATCACAGCAATGTGATGGATGTTTATGTAAATTATGTTGTGTCTTGGGTCTATTTGTTTGTAATGTATGGCTGCAGAAACGACATTTCGTTTGGACCTCAAGGGGTCCAAATGACAATAAATTGAATTGTATTGTATTGTATTGTATTGTATTGTATTGTATTGTATTGTACGTGGAAATCATTTCAGTGGGACAGGAGCAGGCAGAAACAATGGGTCTGTCAGGGCAGTTCTCTTTATGAATTTTGGGGAGAAGGTAAAACTGGGCTGTGCGGGGCTGGGAAACGATAAGGTTGGAGGCTGTGGAAGGCAGACAGCCAGCAGTGATGAAATCTGAAATGGTATGTGAGATTCAGGCCTGGTGCTCGTCTGTGGGGCCATGGACAAGTAGGAGGTGTAAGAGTTGTCGCCTGGCCACAGCCCGGTAGAGGTCAGCGCGCCAGACTACCACGGCACCTCCCTTGTCGGCGGGTTTGATTGTAATGTCAGGGTTGCTGCAGAGTGAGCGGAGGGCTGTACATTCAGAGGGGGTGAGGTTAGAGTAGGTAAGGGGAGTGGAAAAGTTGAGACGGTGGATGTCACGCCAGCAGTTCAAAATAAAGAGGTCCGGAGAGGGTAGAAGGCCATTCTGGGGAGTTCTGGGGACTAGACTAGACTATACTAGACTAGACTAGACTATACCGGACTAGACTAGACTAGACTAGACTAGACTAGACTAGACTAGACTGGACTAGACTATACCAGACTAGACTAGACTAGACTATACCAGACTGGACTAGACTATACCGGACTAGACTAAACTAGACTGGACTAGACTATACCGGACTAGACTAGACTAGACTATACTAGACTGGACTAGACTATACCGGACTAGACTAGACTAGACTAGACTAGACTATACTAGACTGGACTAGACTATACCGGACTAGACTAGACTAGACTAGACTGGACTAGACTATACCAGACTAGACTAGACTAGACTAGACTATACCAGGCTAGACTATTGGAAATATATCACCACACCAAACATGCCATAGAACACAGAACAGTACAATGTAGGAAGGAACAGCAGATGCTGGTTTACACCGAAGATAGACACAAAGTGCTGGAGTAACTCAGCGGGACAGGCAGCATCTCTGGAGAGAAGGAATGGGTGATATTATGGGTCGAGAACCTTCATCAGACTTGCAAGCAGAAACAATGGGTCTGCCAGGGCAGTTGTGTTTATAGATTTTTGGGAGGATTTTGCCTGTCCCGCTGAGTTACTCCAGCATTTTGTGTCTAGAACAGTACAACACAGGAACAGTGCAGGTTTGGGTCACAATGTCCGTGCCAAACAGGATGTCATAGAGTGATACAGGCCCTTTGGCCCAACTTGCCCACATGGCCAACATATACCAGCTGCACTAGTCCCACCTGCCTGCATTTGGTCCATATCCCTCCATACCTGTCCTATCCATGTGCCTGTCTAACTGTTTCTTAAATGTTGGGATAGTCCCAGCCTCATCTACCTCCTCTGGCAGCTTGTTCCATACACCCACCACCCACTGTGTGAAAAATATACCCCTTGGATTCCTATTTAATCTTTTCCACTTCACCTTGAACCTATGTTCTCTGGTCCTTGATTCCCCTACTCTGGGCTAAATTTAAAGTTATATTAATGTAGAGATTAGCAGAGGAGATTAATTTAAATTTAAACTCTGCCTGCATGTGATCCATATCCTCCATTCCTTGCATATCTATGTGCCTATATAACAGGCTTTTACAATATCACTATTGTACTTGCCTCCAACACCACCCCTGGCAGTGTGTTCCAGGCACCCACCACCCTCTGTGTAAAATACATGCCCTGCACATCTCCTTTAAACTTTCTCCCACTCAACTTGAATCCATGCCCTCTAGTCTTTGACATTTCCACCCTATGGAAAAAGGCTCTGACTGTCTACCCCATCTATCCATCATCTTTTTATATACTGTACCTCTATCAGGTCTCCCCTCAACCTCCGACACTCACGTACAAAATCATGAGAGGAATAGATCTGGTAGATGCAGAGTCTCTTGCCCAGCATAGAGGAATTGAGGACCAGAGGACACGGGTTTAAGGTGAATGAGAAAAGATTAATGGGAATCTGAGGGGTAACTTTTTCACACAAAGGGTGGTGGGTGTATGGAACAAGCTGCCAGAGGGAGGTAGTTGAGGCTGGGACTATCCCAACGTTTAAGAAACAGTTAGACAGGTACAGATTCAGATTCAGATTCAAACTTTATTGTCATTGTGCAGTGTACAATACAGAGACAACAAAATGCAGTTAGCATCTCACCCAGAAGAGCGAACATAGAATAATGAGCAATAAATATGGATAGGACAGGTTTGGAGGGATATGGACCAAACGCAAGCAGGTGGGACTAGATTAGCTGGGACATGTTGGCCAGTGTGGGCAAGTTGGGCCGAAGGGCCTGTTTCCACACTGTATCACTCTATGACTATGACTCCAGGGAAAAAATCCAAGTTTGCCCCAGCTCCCTTTACAGCTAATACCCTCCAATCCAGGCGGCATTCTTTCCAAAGCCTCCAGATCCTTCCTGTAATTTCGAGCGGTTGTATTAAATTAAACTCCGTTGTGCAAACTAAGTTAATCTTCTTGATTTTCTGCAGAGATATCCGTGGGAACGCTTTCCATTGTGACTGTAAAATGAAATGGCTGGTGGAGTGGCTGCAGACAACCAACACCTCAGTCCCTCCGTCGTACTGCGTCAGCCCAACCAAGTATCAGGGCCACACCATCAACAACCTGCCTCTCCACCAGTTTGACTGCATCACCACAGGTCTGTATCTGTTCTGTAACCACAGAACAGCAACAACAACAAATTCCTTTCTTATGTTTAGTTCTGGGCACCATGTTATTGGAAAGATGTTGTCAAGCTAGAAAGAGTACGGAGAAGATTTACGAGGATGTTGCCAGGACTAGAGGCTCTGAGCTGCAGGGAGAGGTTGTGTAGACTGGGACTCTATTCCTTGGAGCACAGGAGGATGAGGGGTGATCTTATAGAGGTGTAAAAAACCCTGAGAGGAACAGATAGGGTAAATCCACAGTCTCTTGCCCAGAGTAGGGGAATCGAGGACCAGAGGATATAGAAGGGAAAAAGATTTAAAAACAATCTGAGGGGTAACTTTTTCACACAAAGGGTGGTGGGTGTATGGAACAAGCTGCCAGAGCAGGTAGTTGAGGCTGGGACTACCCAACATTTAGAGTCATAGAGTGATACAGTGTGGAAACTGGCTCCTCGGCCCAACGTGCCCACACCGGCCAACACGTCCCAGCTACACTAGTCCCACCTACCCGCGTCTGGTCCATATCCCGCCAAACCTGCCCTATCCATGTACCTGTCTAACTGTTTCTTAAAATTTTGGGATAGTCCCTGCCTCAAGGATATCGTCTTTTCTTTGTTATGCATCAGTGCACCCTTTGTGGGAACAACTAATAGTAAGATTAAACAAGAACTTACCAGTTTGAAGTTTGATCTGTATTTTATGAGGAGTTACGATGAGGGATTACGTGAAGAACCCGCTCAGTGCGCAGGCGCGGCATACTTCCAAGCAGCGGTGTGGAATCACAGATAGACACAGTTATTTTGAAGTAAACATAGTAAAGATAAGGAGACATCAATTTATTAGTTTGATCCATATAATGAGGGTGGGAGCGGAGGGCACGTAATCCCTCATCGTAATTCCTCATAAAATACAGATCAAACTTCAAACTGGTAAGTTCTCGTTTAATCTTACTATTTTACTTCGGAGTCACGTGAGTGACTACGTGAAGATTTCAAAGCTCTGTGATTTCAAACCGTGTAACAGTTTCATTTCACTCACTGCCGAAGTTCTTGAGGGAGGAAGTGTTATCGTAAAGAACCAATGAGTCTATTTGTAGAAAAAACACAATGGTATTTTTTAAACAATAACAACAAATAATTAAGTTGCTCCCCTGGGCTTAAATTAAATATTTGCAGTTCGTAAATCTTTACTGCAAATAAACCAGGTTTTGCCAACGGCTTATTATAAAATTTCTGAACGGTCTTTTCCCTTCCCACCATCCTGCTGTAGCCAGGATGTGGTCTATAGGCATGTCCATTCTTTAGCCGTCGACATGGATGCTGCCCTGGTGGAATAAAATTTGTACATGTTAGTGTTTATCCCAGCAGTTTCTAGCACCTGCTTGAGCCATCTCGCAATGGTTTGGCTCGTACCCCACCATAAGGTTTTTGTGACTGACCCACAAGGCTTTTCATCTCCCTCTAATATTCTGGTTGTGTCTATATAGGATAGTAGGTGGGTCATGGCACATAACCGTGGTTCTGGTGGGTAAGGCACGACTGGATTAGGTGTTCCTGGTCTGCTCTGTTTGACCAGTCGCTGGATAACGACAGATCTGGTCTGGAGCTGTGATCATGTTGTCCAGTCGCAATAGGTGTAGTGACTGAACCCTCTGAGCGGATACAAGTGCCATCAACATGAGCGTCTTTAGTGTAGCTTGCTCGAGGCCGGGGGATCTGGCTGGTGGCCATTCCCTGAGATATGTCAGGACCACACTGATATCCCAAATATGGGTATACCTGGACTTAGGGCTTGATATTGTAAATGCCCTTCATCAGTTTTACCACCAGTGGATGGGATCCCATCGCCTGTTGTCCTGCCGCTGGTTTGAGATAAGCAGAAAGAGCACTCTGCGCTGTGTTGATGGCACTGTAGCTGATCCCTACATCGTGGTGTAGATGGTCAGGAACTCCAGTATGTTGGTGGCCGTAGCTGTTGCGTATGTTGTCCATGTTTCCTGGCAGTACTTCTCCCTTTTTTGATGCTGGTTAAGTACTGCCTCTTGGTGGATGTTCGAAGGGATGCCGACATGGTGGTGATGGTTTGTTTGGACAATCCCAGTTCCAGGTAAGGTCTGTTCAAACTTGCAACCCAGGCGTTTAATTTTCTCATGGCATGGGTGTTTAGCTTACCTGGTAGGTAAGTAGCTGATAGCCAAATATGTCTTTCGACATACCATTGCCAAATCATGTTGACCAATTTGTCGCATGATAATGATTTTATGCCACCCATATGGTTAATATAAGCCATCACCGTAGTATTTATCAATTTGTAACCAAAAATGCAAGTGCTGCATATTAGATAAGTATGCTTTTAAACCATAAAAGGCGCCCAACATCTCTAGATAGTTAATGCCCAGTGTAAGTAGTAATGATGACTCTAGTTTAGTCCATCTACCACTTGTGCTGGATATGGAGTTAGTCGCTCCCCAGCCTTGAGCACTGGCATCTGTTTGAATAACTAAAGTAGGGTTAGTGATAAAGATAGGGCTGAAACTATGCCAAACGTTTTCTGCCCACCACTGTAGCTCTGATATTGCTTCAGTGGGTAAGTTCATGACACGATCATAGTGACCTGTATGTCGTTTTATTGCCCGTACCTTTGCTCTCTGTAAATTTTTTGATAGTGCAAAGGTCCGAATTGTGTAGCCGGAAATGCTGCTACCATTTCCCCAATTACTCTTGCTACTTGTCGAATAGTTGGTCGCTCGTTGACCATTAATTTGTTGCATGATTGTGCTAATTCAACCATTTTTGCCTTTGGCAAGGTAACAGTCATATGGACTGAGTTAATTGTGAAGCCCAGGTAGTCCATGATAGTGGATGGCTTCAACTTAGATTTATCTGGATGTAGGACGAACCCCAGAGTTTCGAGGAGCTGTTTTGTAGCTGATACTGCTGCCACAGCCAATTCCATCGTTTTCCCTACTATGAGAATATCCTCCAGATATGCCATGACAATATGTTTTTGTTTTCTTAGTATTGCTATGGCTGGGTTCAATATTTTGGTGAATAATCTTGGGCTGAAGTTCGCCCATAGGGCAATGCTTTGTACCATCCAGATAAATTTTAGGTATCTGCGATGATCCTTGTATATGGGTACTAGATAGTAAGCATCTTTAAGATAAATGCTTGCCATGAAGTGTCCTTTGGAATTCAGTTGTTTGGCAGTAACATATGTCTCCATTTTGAAATGTATATACTTAACAAATTTGTTTAGTGATGTTAAGTCAATGATGATGCGACAGACACCATCTTTTTTGGTTTTAGTGAATATATTCGATACAAATTCCAAAGGTTCATGTTTGGTCTTTTCGATGACCCCCTTTGTGATAAGTCTCACCAGTTCAGCTTGTCCCTCACGTTTCTTTTTGACGGAGGGAGAAATACCCTTTGGGGCCATTGTTGAACTGGCGGCGTTTTTTCTGACATGAATTGTATTTTATATCCTGTAATGTTGTTGAGTATATACTTGTCACTCGTGACCATACCCCATGCTTCTTTAAACAAGTGTAATCTCCCCCCTGTTAATAAAGCACCCTTATTCTCTATATGCTGGTAGGGACCAGACCCACCTACCTCCATGGTTATTGGCGATTCTGTTTCTTCATTTTCCTGAAGATTTTGTTCTGACGTGCTGGTGATGTTGGGGGGAGGCGCATTTTCCAGGGGGTCCGCTGCGGGCCCTGATCTGAAAGATCTTTGGGGATAATGTGCGGACCCCACGCGTTCACCAGTCCCATATTGCGGACGTCGACTGGTGGATGCCGTGGGGTGCTGCCGCTTGGGTATCGGAGGTCTTGGTTTGCTCGTCCCGGGGCCTGCCCTCATTAGGCCGAAGGTTTTTGATGCTTCCTGCATCTCCTTCAGTTTTTTATTGAAATCTTTCCCAAATAGCAGCGCGTCCGTCTCCGCAGCTGGGGCTTTACACAAGCCAGCAAATTTGGGATTGAGGGCAGGTCTTATGTTTCCCTCCGGAGATTGTTGATCTCAAATTGTGTGGTACACATTAATGCCAGCACATCCTGCTGGCAGGTATCCATCTCCGTGCTCTCCACGGAACGAGCAAAGGCTGTGATGGCTGACGTCAGGAGCCTTAGGATCCGCTGTAGCTTGAGTTCTTGGGTCTGGATGTGTGACCCACATGCCCCCAGATTTGGCTGTTGACACTTTTTACTTTGAGGGCCTCACCGTTTTCTGGTGCTGTGTTGTTTCAGCACCTCAGCGAGCACCTTTTCCAGTAATGGTTGATGCTGGCCGCCATTCTTGGTTCCAGCGGTGCTCCAGCCCGTGGGGTTGCTACAAGCGGTCCATCACACCCAACAGCTCTTCATGTTCCTGCACCCCTGGCATACTCCCGAATTTGTCCGCCTGCCCCTGTTCCAGACCAGCCCAGCCCTGGTCACCAATGCTAGCCTCCAGTAATGAGGGAGCAGAGGGCAGTGCATGAAGCACTGTGGAGGGGGTGCCTGACCTCCCTCCTCGAGAGCGCTCTTTCTGCGCATCTCGCTGGAGCTGCTCCAATTGCTGTTGGATGCAGCTCAGGCGGCTGTCTCTCCTCCATTTAGGTGGAGACATGTCCCCGTCCGACGAATCGGACGCCACCGGCCGGATGCCTGTTCGGATGGCTAGACATCCAGCCCGCAGTTCAGGCACTAGCGGGACTGGGCTCGGCGCGGTGATGGGGATAGCGGGGCGACCGGTAATTGTTCCTACTGCCTGTTGCTGCCCCCCCTCCTGCAATGGAACGCTCCTCCGCTGGAGTCGAGCAGGGGACAGGTTCTTCTGGAGCTTTTGTGCCTTGTAGTAGCGAGAGCGCCCCTCAAGCAGCGCGTCTCGCAGGCACTTGCTCCGTGAGCCGCTCCAGCGGCTCAGGCGGCTCTCTCTCCCCCCGTGCGGGTGGAGAGACGTCCCGTCCGACATCGGGAAACACCTGCCGGATGCCTCTCGAGTGGCTATGCGTCCAGCCCGCTGCTTCAGGTACTAGCGGGCTGGCCTCGGCACGGTGTCGGGGAATTACGGAACACCGGGTAACGCTCCTACCGCCTGTTGCTGCCCCCCTCCCCAACGGGAAAACGGGGGACAGTTTTGTTCCATAGCCTTTTTCTCTGCCTGTAAAAAACACAAGCAGAAAAAGGCTCACCTGTAAAAGAAAACCCGACCTCAGGGTACTCACCTGACGGTCCGGTTCATCCTGTAACGGGAAAGCCTAACTCCCGTGGCAGCCGCTGTTGCACTGCTGGCGTAAAATGCCGCGCCTGCGCACTGAGCGGGTTCTTCACGTAGTCACTCACGTGACTCCGAAGTAAAATCTATGTAGCACCACAGTCTCACCTCAGTAGATTCAGGGGTGGAGTACAGGCGGATAGAACTACTTTTGGGAGATCAGAGGTCAGCATCAAGACACAGATTTGTTTGAGGACAATTGAGAATATGATAGGCAAATGAAAGGAAGGTAAATGCAATCTAGCATTTATTTCAAGAGAGCTAGAAATAAGAACAGGGATGTAATGTTGGAGCTCTATAAGGCAATGGTCAAACCGCATTTGGAGTATTCTAAGCAGTTTTCAGCCCCATATCTGAGGATGTGCTGGCATTGGAGAGATTCCAGAGGCGGTTTACGAGAATGATCCCAGGAGTGATAGGGTTAACATATGATGAGCGTTTGACAGCACTGGGCCTGTACTTGCTGGAGTTTAGAAGGTTGGGGTGGTCCGAATAGTGAAAGGCCTGGATAGAGTTGATGAGGAGAGGATGTCTCCTCTAGTGGGAGAGTCTCAGACCGTGACCTCACAATAAAAGGAGGAAGGAGATGAGGAGGAATTTCGTTAGCCAGAGGGTGATGAATCTGTGGAATTTCTTGCCACAGATGACTGTGAAGGACGTCAATGGATGTTTTTAATTTAGAGATTGACTAGACGGGATTTTGATTAGTACAGGTGTCTGGGGTTACGGGGAGAAGGCAGGAGAAGGGGGTTGAGAGGGAAAGATAAATCAATTATGATTGAATGGCATAGTAGACTCGATGGGCCGAATGGCCTAATTCTTGTCCCAGAACATGAACTTATAGGACAATGCAGAAGGAACCTTATTTCCTAACTGGTAATGCCCTGTCTTATAATTGTTTAATGCCACAATACAATGGTGATTTTACTCTGGATCTGAGGCAGAAATGACTCTAATTATTGAATGATTCCTGTAAAAAGAGCTTTGTAAGTGAGGTTTGGTAATGTGCCAGTGCTGACAGGGCCATTACTTATCCCAGCCCTGTAAATGTTGATGAGCTCATTATCATAGTGCTGTGGTCATAATACCAGTCACAAGAATACATGACAATATTATCACTCATTTGTCTTCACAGAGTTCACTATACATCAAACACTACCATTCCAGTCCATCTCAGCTGAATCGTTTTTATATGGCGATGATCTTTTCATAACATTTGCCCAGGCCAATAATGGCAACTGTACCTTTCTGATGTGGGATCACGTTGAAATGGTCTTCAGGAAATCTGAAAATATCTCTGGTAAGCTGAGGGATTGTTATTAAGTAGATACGTTAAAATAAGTTTGATTACAGTTAGATGTCTTCATATGTTGATCATTTTTAGGAGCAGAATTAGGTCATCATGTATACTCCGTCTTTCAATCCTCTTTCCCTCTCAACCACATTTGCCTGCCTTCTTCCCATAACCCCTGACACTCTCCCTAATACTGGAGAGTATTCTGAGGGATAGGTTATACAGGCATTTGGATGGGCAAGGGCTGATTAGGGATAGTCAGCATGGGAGATCATGTCTCACAAAACTGATTGAGTTTTTTGAAGATGTGACCAAAAAGGCTGATGAGGGCAGAGCTTTAGATGTTGTGTACATGGACTTCAGTAAGGCATTTGACAAGCTTCCGCATGGTGGGCTGCTCTGGAAGGTTAGATAACATGGGATCCAAGGAGCTGAATGGATTACAAATTGGCTCCATGGAAGGAAGCAGAGAGTGATGGTGGAAGGTTGCTTCTCGGACTGGAGGCCTGTGACTAGTGATGTGCCTCAGGATTCGGTGCTGGGCCCGTTACTGTTTGTCATCTACATCAATGATTTGGATGAGAACATACAGGGCAAGATTAGCAAGTTTGCTGATGATACAAAAGTGGGTGGTTTTGCAGATAGTGAAGATGGTTGTGAATGATTGCAGCAGGATCTGGATCGGGCGGCCAGGTGGGCTGATGGAATTTAATACAGAGAAATGTGGGGTGTTGCATTTTGGGATGTCGAACAAGGGCAGGACCTACACAGTGAGTGGTAGGCCTCTGGGGAGTGTTGTAGAGCAGAGGGATCAGGGAGTACAGGTGCATGGTTCCTTGAAGGTGGAGTCGCAGGTAGATAAGGTGGTCAAAAAGGCTTTTGGCACATTGGCCTTCATCAGTCAGAGTATTGAGTATAGAAGGTGGGAGGTCATGTTGCAGTTGTATAAGACATTGGTGAGACCGCATTTAGAATATTGTGTTCAGTTCTGGGCACCGTGTTATAGGAAATATATTGTCAAGCATGAAAGGGTTCAGAAAAGATTTACGAGGATGTTGCCAGGACTAGAGGGTGTGAGCTATAGGGAGAGGTTGAGTAAGCTGGGTCTCTACTCCTTTGAGCGCAGGAGGATAAGGGGTGATCTTATAGAGGTGTATAAAATCATGAGAGGAATAGATCGGGTAGAGTCTCTTGCCCAGAGTAGGGAATTGAGGACCAGAGGACATAGGTTTAAGGTGAAAGGGAAAAGATTTAATAGGAATCTGAAGGGTAACTTTTTCATACAACGGGTGGTGGGTGCATGGAACAAGCTGCCAGAGGAGGTAGTTGAGGCTGGGACTATCCCAACGTTTAAGTGACAGTTGGACAGGTACATGGATACAGTGTGGAAACAGGGGGGCAGGTGAGTGCAGTGAGTTAGGGTCAGGGGTAGACTAACCCTCACCTTCACACCTTTACATTTACATCGAGCCTTTAATGTGGGAAATAATGGACTACGAGCCCACTGAGAGCGAGTGATAGAAATAACATCAAATCATTGGAGGCTGGAGATAACTGAAGGGGTGACAAAAATAGTGTAAGGAGATTCTTATAGGAGGAGGGAGAGGGGGAAGGGTTGTTGGAAGGAGTTTGGACCATTTGTACGATACAATACGATACAATATTTATCCCAAGAGGGGAATTGGTCTGCCATCAGTCATAAATACACAACAAGATACATGAAACGTGACATTAAAGTGGCCAGTGGAATGTTCAGCATTGGGGATGGGCAAAGATTAGGGGGGGGGGGGGGGGGGGGGGGAGGAGTCAGTCTACCATACGACAAAAGGGGGAGGAGTTGTAAAGTTTGATAGTCACAGGGAAGAAGGATCTCCTGTGGCGTTCTGTGCTGCATCTTGGTGGAACCAGTCTGTTGCTGAAGGTACTCCTCAGGTTGACCAGTGTGTCATGGAGGGGGTTAGCCCGGATGCTGCACAATTTGAGGAGCATCCCCCCCCTCCAAGACCAGCTGCCATGAATGCAACTGATTACGTCCCTGTTTTAATATTGTAGTGCTCTGGAGCTAACTGCTAACATTGTGTTTGCGTTGAGCCACTGGAGCTGGCACAGACAGTAACAGTGCCCTGGTCTTTGTCCCCTGAGCCCGTGCAGCCGTGCACTGCAAGCCGCTGGTGATTGAGGACAAGCTGTACGTCATCGTGGCCCAGCTCTTCCACGGCTCCCACATCTACCAGTGGGACGACTACGGAGGGAAGTTCATCAAAATCCAGGACATTGACGGCAGCAAGATCCGCAAGCCCAACGATGTGGAGACATTCCGGATGGATGGAGACTGGTACTTCATTGTGGCCGACAGCTCCAAGGCTGGAGCCACCACCGTGTACAAGTGGAACAAGGGCGGCTTCTACACACACCACTCGCTGCACGCCTGGCACCGCGATACCGATGTGGAGTACGTGGAGATGGACAACAAGCACCGGCTGGTGGTGTGCAGCAGCACACAGGGCCCAGTGGTGTATCAGTGGAACAAAGCCCAGCGGCAGTTCAGCCCACATGCCGAGATCCCCAACATGCTGGATGTTCACGCTGTCCGTCACTTCAAGCTGAAGAAGGTGGTGTTCCTGTGCCTGGCCCGCTTCATCGGTGACTCCGCCGTGGTGAGGTGGGAACACCAGCGCTTCACCGAGCTACAGGCCCTGCCGTCCAGGGGCACCATGGTGCTGCAGCCCTTCAGTGTAGCGCACTGGCACTACCTGCTGCTGGGCTGTGACTTCTCCTTCTCCCATGTGTACCAGTGGGACCAGGACAAGCTGACCTTCGCCAAGGTGCACGAGTGGAGCGTGCGGGCACCCCGAGCCTTCCAGCTGGTCCACACCGACGACATGAGCCTGGTGCTGGCCGCCAGCTTCAAAGGCAGCACCATAGTCTACCGGCACCGTGTGGTGGACACCAGTGCCTAGAGCACCACCACCGTGCGAGGAGATGCCCTGCAGTCTCCCGGCAACAAACACTGTCACCCCACCTACAGTATCCCAACAACAACCACCATCTCCACATCTACAGCCGAACAACTACCACCGGCAGTGCACCCTGCAGTCTCCCGGCAACAAACACTGTCACCCACCTACAGTATCCCGGCAACAAATACTGTCACCCACCTACAGTATCCCGACAACAACCGCCATCTACAGCTGAACAACCACCACCGCCACTGCTCCCTGCAGTCTCCCAGCAACCGGCATCATTGCCCAACCTACAGCCAACAAACAACCACCATCTCCACACCTACAGTCTCCAAACACCAGTCATCGTCACACAACCTACATGCCCCCAGCAACAACCATCGCTGCCCCTACAGTCTGCGAACAACATCCATGACTGCCCCTCCGGGCTCCGAACAACAGCCATCGATCTCACCCAGTCCACAGCCTGTTTCCTTTATCACCGTTACTTGTTTGCATATAACCATATAATAACCATATAACAATTACAGCACGGAAACAGGCCATCTCGGCCCTACAAGTCCGTGCCGAACAATTATTTTCCCCTAGTCCCATCTACCTGCACTCAGACCATAACCCTCCATTCCTTTCCCATCCATATACCTATCCAATTTATTTTTAAATGATAAAATCGAACCTGCCTCCACCACTTCCACTGGAAGCTCATTCCACACAGCTACCACTCTCTGAGTAAAGAAGTTCCCCCTCATGTTACCCCTAAACTTCTGTCCCTTAATTCTCAAGTCATGTCCTCTTGTTTGAATCTTCCCTACTCTCAATGGGAAAAGCTTATCCACGTCAACTCTGTCTATCCCTCTCATCATTTTAAAGACCTCTATCAAGTCCCCCCTTAACCTTCTGCGCTCCAGAGAATAAAGACCTAACTTACTCAACCTTTCTCTGTAACTTAGTTGCTGAAACCCAGGCAACATTCTAGTAAATCTCCTCTGTATTCTCTCTATATTGTTGACATCCTTCCTATAATTGGGCAACCAAAATTGTACACCATACTCCAGAATTGGTCTCACCAATGCCTTGTACAATTTTAACATTACATCCCAACTTCTATACTCAATGCTCTGATTTATAAAGGCTAGCATACCAAAAGCTTTCTTTACCACCCTATCATTAAACTCCATCTGCCTTCTTTCAGCCCATTCTTCCAAATGGCCTAAATCTCTCTGTAGACTTTGGAAAACTACTTCATTATCCACAACACCACCTATCTTAGTATCATCTGCATACTTACTAATCCAATTTACCACACCTTCATCCAGATCATCCAGATCTTTCATTCATTTGTTCTAGATCTCTCTACATCACCGTCTATATCCATCATTTCCCTTTCCTTTGACTCTCAATCCGAGGAAGGGTTTCGACCCGAAACGTCACCTATTCCTTTTCTCCAGAGATGCTGTCTGACCTGTTGAGTTACTCCAGTATTTTGTGTCTATCTTCGGTTTAAATCTTCCTTCCTACACAGAACTGCAAATGCAGCCCCTTCAACATCTTGTACAATTGTAACATCCCAAATTCTACACGTCGGCAGGAACCACAAATGCTGGTTTACACTGAAGATAAACACAAAATGCTGGAGTAACTCAGTGGGACAGGCAGCAACTCTGGAGAGAAGGAATAGGTGAAGTTTCAGGTCTGAAGAAGGGTTTCGACCCGAAACGTCGCCTATTCCTTCTCTCCAGAGACGCTGCCTGTCCCGCTGAGTTACTCCAGCATTTTTTGTCTATCTTCGCTTTAAACCAGCATCTGCAGTTATTCCCTACACACATGGTTCATGAGCCTGATAGTTGACGTGAAGCAGTTGCTCCTGGACCTGGAGGTCAGGGTTTTATGGCTGTTGTACCTTCTTCCCGAAGGTAGCAGCGAGATGTGTGTGGCCAGGGTGGTGTGGGTCTCTGATGACGCTAGCTGCCTTTTGGAGGCAGCACTTCCTGGAGATCTGTAGGTGGTGGGAAGGTCAGTGCTGGTGATGGACTGGGCAGTGTCCACCACAGCCTCCTTTAATGGAAGTCACTGGCGACTTGTGACCAGCCCTGGGCAGAACATTCCTCCTGGAAATTCCTCAGTACAATGTGGCCAACAGCTCAGAATCAAATCCCAGCCTCACTGGAGTAAAGATCGGCTGGGCCATGGTGCATGGAAGCAGTCAGGGCTGTTACCAGAATGGCCCAATGCAGCCCGTAGTTGTTGCAGCTGCAGCTCCAGCGATGGACCACTGGGAAACCACGCAGCAACCCTGCTTAGATCCAGGTGACAGACCTAGGAACTGGGAGACACGGAGAATGGGAAGGAGAGGCAGAGGTTGGGGAGGGGAGCTGGTCCCATATGTCCCAGTACATAGCCAGGAACAGCAACCTCTCTGATGTGACAATCTACAGTCTAGTTTAAAACCCCATCCCCACATCATCCTGCCCTCTGTAAACAGAGGCACTCATCAAGCTGCCGTCGGGGACCCAGGGAGCGCTTCAACGTTCATTTTGAAAGAATTTTCAATTCATCTGAATTCAATTTGAATGAATTTTCAATTCATTTTGAACCCTGAAGGAGGTTTCGTATCCCTTTTCTCCAGAGATGCTGCCTGAGCTGCTGAGTTACTCCAGCACTTTGAGTCTAGCTTCATTTTGAAGGGACGTTTTACGCTGGCTCAGTTTGCCTCTTTGCTCTGTGTAAAAGGTGACATGTACCGTTGGAAGGAGTGGCCGTGCCCGGCGTTTGGCCGCTGTATATTTCCCCGTCCAATATTTCCAGGCAGATTTGCATCATTTCCCTTCGACACCATGTTATCGGATGCTTCAGCCGCATCCAAACACGATTGCAAGACAGGGTCATTGGCTGTGACATCCGTTGCAACATCCTGAGGATGTCAAAGCTGCTAGAAAAAATATAGAACACAGAGCAGTCCAGCACAGGAGCAGACGCTTTGTCCCACGATGTCCGTGCCCAGTGGTGGAGGGTGGGTTTTGCGCGCCCGGGGCAGTTTAAAATATTGCGCCTCCTCATTAGCGGGTTTTGGTCTTTTCCTTCGGGGCGCGGCTTTGACAGCGGCAGCGGCGGCTTTGACAGCGGCGGCCTGGCCTCGGAGCTGGGGCGGCGGCAGCGGCCGCCCGGCATCGGACCCGGGACGCCAGCGGCAGCGGCTGGGACAGCGGCAGCGGCGGCCTGGCCTCGGAGCGGGGACAGCGACAGCGGCCGCCCGGCATCGGTGCAGGAGCAGCTACAGCGGCGGCCTGGCCTCGGAGCGGGGACAGCGGCAGCGGCGGCCTGGCCTCGGAGCGGGGGCAGCGGCAGCAGCCACACGGCATCGGACCTGGAGCAGCTACAGCGGCGGCTTGGCCTCGGAGCGGGGGCAGCGGCAGCGGCAGCAGTCACACGGTATCGGCGCTGGAGCAGCGGCAGCGGCGGCCTGGCCTCGGAGCGGGGGCAGCGGCAGCGGCAGCAGCGGCAGCGGCAGCAGCCACACGGTATCGGTGCTGGAGCAGCGGCAGCGGCGGCCTGGCCTCGGAGCGGGGGCAGCGGCAGCAGCCACACGGTATCGGAGCTGGAGCAGCGGCAGCGGCGGCCTGGCCTCGGAGCGGGGGCGGCGACAGCGGCGACCTGGCCTCGGAGCTGGGACAGCGGCGACCAGAACTCGGAGCTGGGGCACGTTCCGGCGGCAGCGGCCACTCCGACCCGACTACGGGCCCAGTGGACGACAGCGGCGGCTGGGACAGTGGCAGCGGCCTCGGCGCAGAGATCGCTGGTTGATTAAAATTGTTGGATAAATTTTTAGGGGCTCAAAAAAATTGTTAGATAAAAAAAATTATAAAATGGCAAAAATTTTTATTACAATAATTCAGGGGAAGGCTGCTAAAGAGGTGCAGCGTGCCTTTAGAACAAGTTTTTTTGTGCCTCTAAAAATTTATCCAACAATTTTTTTGCGCCCCTAAAAATTTAGCGCCCGGGGCAACCGCCCCTCGGCCCCCCCCCCCCCCCACTGTCCGTGCCCAACATGATGTCAAGACTGTCTGAAGAAGGGTCTCGACCCGAAACCTCGCCCATTCCTTCCTTCCAGAAATGCTGCCTGTCCTGCTGAGTTACTCCAGCTTTTTGTGTCTATGCTCGGTTTAAACCAGCATCTGCAGTTACTACACATGTTGTCAAGCCAAACTTCTCTGCCTGCACGTGATCCATATCTCCCCCATTCTTTGTGTTTCCATGTGTCTATCTAAAAGCCTCTTAAACATTACTATCGTATCTGCCCCCACCAACACTGCTGGTAGCGTCTTCCACACACCCACCACTTGTCCCACACATCTCCATTCAACTTGTCGCCCTCGCCTTAAAGCTATGCCCCCTAGTATTTGATATTTCCACCTTGGGGAATAACGTTCTGACTGTCTACCCTATCTACGCCTCTCATAATTTTATATACTTCTATCAGGCCTCCCCTCAACCTCTGACATTCCAGAGAAATCAACCCAAGTCTGCCCACCCTCTCCCTGGAGCTAATATCCTCTCACCCAGGCACACATCTCACATTCGGTGAGACCAAGCGTAGGCTTGGCGATCGTTTCGCCGAACACCTCCGCTCGGTCTGCAATAACCAACCTGATTTCCCTGTGGCTCAGCAACTCCCCCTCCCATTCCGAATCCGACCTTCCGGTCCTGGGCCTCCTCCGTTGCCAGAGTGAGCACCACCGGAAACTGGAGAAGCAGCACCTCATATTCCGCTTGGGCAGTCTGCACCCCAGTGGCTTGAACATTGACCTCCAATTTCCGATAGCCCTTGCTGTCTCCTCCCCTTCTCAGCTCTCCCTCAGCCCTCTGGCCCCTCCTCTTCCTTTCTTCTTTCCGCCCCCCTACTCTGCATCAGTCTGAAGAAGGGTTTCGGCCCGAAACGTTGCCTATTTCCTTCGCTCCATAGATACTGCCTCACCCGCTGAGTTTCTCCAGCATTTTTGTCTTCCTTCGATTATCAGCATCTGCAGTTCCTTCTTGAACATCTGGTAAACTTCTTCTGCACTCACTCCAAATCCTCTATATCTTTCCATTTTTGGGGCGATCAGAACTGCACACAATACTCCAAATGTGGCCTAACTAAAGTCCTAAAACGCTATATCATGACATGCTGACCCTTATACTCAATAGCTCGACCAATGAAAGCAGGCAGACCATACGCTTTGCTCACCACTCTGTCTACCTGTGTTGCCACTTTCAGGGAGTTACGAACTTGGACCCCAAGACCAATACATACATCAATGCTGTTATGGGTCTTTCCTTTAACTGTATATTTTCCCCATACATTCTTCTCCCATAGTGCAACACCTAGCATTTACTTGGACTAAACTCCATCTGCCATTTCTCTGCCCATTTCTGTAGCTAATCTATATCCCGCTGTAGAAATGCTGGTTCATATTATCTATCTTTCCATTTCCCTTGTCCACCCATTGCCTTAATGTCACAGATCTACTGATCCTTCCTCTCGGTAATGTTATCCTCTATTATATATACAAATACAGCTTTTTAATAGTCTGTTATGCTGCCTCATAAGGTGCTGATAAACCGCCCATGCAGTGTATTGTGCTACATAGCTGCTTTGTGCATCACTCTGCTTTACGCTGGTCAATGCGTGAGTGATTTGAGACTTTGTTTATGCTTCCTATGTATGTTCACCGTTCTTTGAATGGTTTATATGCAACAGTGAGAATTCTCTGTTCAAAAGGGAACTGCAGATGCTGGAATATCGAAGGTACACAAAATTGCTGGAGGAACTCAGCGGGTGCAGCAGCATCTATGGAGCGAAGGAAATAGGCGACGTTTCGGGCCGAAACCCTTCTTCAGACTGATGGGGGGTGGGGAAAGAAAGAAGGAAATAGTGAGAATTCTCTCTTGTCACATGGTAACATGAGCCCTGAATTCCCCAGCCACCTTGTCAAATCTCATGCTTAACGTTGGCAGAATAAAGTCAAAATGCTATAAAAAACTGTGTGCCTTTGAGAACATTCAAGTGTTTAATTGCATATGGACGGGAAATGGAACAATGACATTCCTAGTGGAAGCAGCTTTAACACAACAAATAAATATACACTAATCAGTAACACTGTAAATTATCAATAATACCACGTGACCGGACCAGAGAGAACGGTTTTGATTGATGTTCCAGTCCTTAATTCATGGTATTCTTTGAATAAACCACAGTGTTGAGTAAAACACAAACACAATTGAAGTTGTTTTATTCTGGGCTTTGACCGACTAATTGAACCCACTATATTGCTGGTTGTGGGCTGGCTGCTAGTGTTCAGCTCCTGTGTATCACTGACTCTGAAACAGCTTCCAGTTCGGCATCTTTTCCCCCTGTAACAGAAAGTGCCCGGGAAGGTCCTAAAGAGCGGGTAGAGCCGCTGCTTCACAGCACCCTCAGATGCTGCCTGTGTGGAGTTTGCACGTTCTCCCTGTGACTGCATGGGTTTCCTCCACATCCCCCAATTTTCTCCCACATCCCAAAGGCGTGCGGGTTTGTAGGTTAATTGGCCCTCCATAAATTGCCCCTAGTGTGTTAGGAGTGGATGAGGAAGTGGGATAACATAGAACTAGTGTGAACGGGTGATCGATGGTCATTGTGGACTCGATGGGCCGAAGGGCCTTTTCCAAGCTGGATCTCTGAACTAAAATGGTTCTATTATCCTTTCAGGATATATATTTCATATCTCATTCAGCACACGTGTGAAAATAATTCTCATTTGGCCTTCTTCTTTTGCATATTGTTTTAATTCTGCAGTTACTGACTGAATAGAATAGTTCTGATATACTCCTTAATCTTCACTGCTCTGGCACCAAATTACAGATGATAGCAAAATTGATGTTGCTGCGGACAATCTCAGGCTGCAGAAAGATATTGATCAATTGATACATTTTGCAGAGCAATAGAAGATGGAATAATGATCAGCATGTATTGATGCTTTTTGTGAGGTCAAACACCACTGGGGCATACACAATGAATAGTCACCCCACAGGGAGTATTGAACAGAGGGATAGGGAGACAATTCCAGACATCCTTGGAAGTGGCCGTGCAGGTAAATAGCGTGGTAAGGAAATCTTGTAGTTTACTTTTGTTTAGTTTAGAGATACAATGCAGAAACAGGATCTTCGACCCACATGCACTAATGCTATCCTACACCCACTAGGGACAATTTGCAATCTTTACCAAAGCCAATTAACCTACAAATCTGTACATCTTTGGCATGTCTGAGGAAACTGGAGTAAACCAGAGAAAACCCACGCGGTCACGGGAATAACATACAAACAGCGTAGAGACAGCACGTGTAGTCAGGATCTAACCCAGGTCTCTGGTGCTGTAAGGCAGCAACTCTACCACTGCGCCACCGTGCCACCTGATATATATTTCATCATAATTCATCCATTTATTTGTCCTCCACATGAGACCTAGGCAGTGACTCATAAACTGCATGCATGACTTGCCCCCTATTTAAAAACTAATTACTGCACAGACTCTCTCAATCATCTCTCCAGCCATTCTACCAATTATTTCCTGGAAATCTATCCTTCCCCACCATCAAAATAATCCACTCTCCATAATTTCCTTCTGCAGTGGTTCATATTGCATCTTCTATGCGTTTCCTCATTTCTCCAACTAGCACAGACAGCCACCACATGGTCCTTGACAGATCTGGGTCAGGATCAAGTGGCATTGAATCCATGACGACCGGAGACCCTTTTCTGCTGCAACCTTCATCCGCCTTCCCAGTCGTTGTGACTCTCCACTAAAGTCAGCCATCATCCTCCGCCTGTTCCAACGTTGAGGTCTTGGTTGGATTGCTCTTTGTCATGGACCTCCCCCTCAACCTTACCGCCATGGGTGACCCTACCAAGAGGATAGCTTCAGACAGCATCGCTCTCAGGATCTCAGGACCACACAAGCTTCTCCACCACGACAAAGTGACAATCCACGGAAATACTGTATATCTGCCCGAATGTCTGATAGCAGTCGTAACTGTATCTCCTGCTATATAACCATATAACCATATAACAATTACAGCACGGAAACAGGCCATCTCGGCCCTACAAGTCCGTGCCGAACAATTTTTTTTCCCTTAATCCCACCTGCCTGCACTCATACCATAACCCTCCATTCCTTTCTCATCCATATGCCTATCCAATTTATTCTTAAATGATACCAACGAACCTGCCGCCACCACTTCCACTGGAAGCTCATTCCACACCGCTACCACTCTCTGAGTAAAGAAGTTCCCCCTCATGTTACCCCTAAACTTCTGTCCCTTAATTCTGAAGTCATGTCCTCTTGTTTGAATCTTCCCTATTCTCAAAGGGAAAAGCTTGCTCACATCAACTCTGTCTATCCCTCTCATCATTTTAAAGACCTCTATCAAGTCCCCCCTTAACCTTCTGCGCTCCAGAGAATAAAGACCTAACTTATTCAACCTATCTCTGTAACTTAGTTGTTGAAACCCAGGCAACATTCTAGTAAATCTCCTCTGTACTCTCTCTATTTTGTTGACATCCTTCCTATAATTGGGCGACCAAAATTGTACACCATACTCCAGATTTGGTCTCACCAATGCCTTGTACAATTTTAACATTACATCCCAGCTTCTATACTCAATGCTCTGATTTATAAAGGCTAGCATACCAAAAGCTTTCTTTACCACCCTATCTATATGAGATTCCACCTTCAAGGAACTATGCACGGTTATTCCCAGATCCCTCTGTTCAACTGTATTCTTCAATTCCCTACCATTTATCATGGTGGTGGAATGAGCTTCCTCTGAAAGCTCATTCCACATACAGACTACCCTCTGAATGAGAAAGTTGCTCCTGAGGTCCCGGACGATTAGGTGAAAGATTTCCCTTTGAGATGAAAGAGTAGGAATAAACAGGGCTTCAGGAGATAGCAACAAGTTGTTAATGAGGAAGAATCATGGCAGGTGGAAGATAATGCAAAAAATGTACGGCCACCCCCCTTGGCAGATAAAGGGGAAAGACAGAAAATGTTTACATGGTGTGAGGCTGAGAGATGTAGCGTTGGTGTATACACGATATTTTGTGTATTATATACACTTTGCCTCCTGGCGGGCCGTGGGGAAGCCGAGGCCAGAGCCTCACGTGTCAGAGCCCGCGGCCAACAGAGTTGACGGAGCCTGTGGCTGAGACCTGGGTCAGCTCCACGATGAGGTCCCAGCAGCAATAGTGGAGAGGTCGGTGCAGCGGTGGGTCTTGTATACTTTGTAACTTTGTAAGAGCCCTTTTATGTAAGCGCCCTGATACCTTTCTGCAAACATTGAGACTATAATTAGAATAGCTTGTGTCTTTCTCCTCAGGCACAATGGGATGACAATGATGAGATTGCAGTAAAGGCTGGCCAGATTTATTCTTGGGACAGTGGGATTGTCATTTGAGGAAAGTTGAAGAAGCTGGTCCAATACTCTCCAATGGGTTATAGACTGGAGGAGATTTCTGTGACGTGTACGAGATTCACACAGGATTGACTGGGATGTCGAGACCAGGGAACAGAGATTGACAATACAGATCTTACTCCAGCCACCAGTACTGCGTACCTTCTCCCGTATCCTTGTCAATTGGTTCACTAACTTCCTATTGTTTCTTTACATTTATATGTTTCTATTTCTGTAGTTTCATGGCCCTCCATTTCTTCTCTGAACAGAAACACAATCAGTTCCCCCTCTATTAACACTCTCCACTGCCTGGCATAACCTGTCCTCACCCTCAACAACTTCTCACTGTCTCCAAGCTAAAGGTGTGGCCATGGGCACTCGCATGGACTCTAGCTATACCTGCCTTCTTGTTGGTTACGTTGAGCAGTTCTTGTTCCAGACGTACACTGGACCTATCCCCCAACTCTTGCCCCACTACATCAACGTGTGCATTGGGGCTATCTCCTGCACACATGCAGAACTTTCATCAAGTTCACCATCACTCACAGGCTGGGCCCACTGACGCCAACATGCCCATGTTCTCCACAGATGCTGCCTGACCCGTTCAGTTACTCCAGCACTTTGTGTCTTTCTTTGGTAAACCAGAGCACCTGGAAGAAACTCATGCGGACACAAGAAGAATTTGCAAATTCCACAGAGACAGCACCTGAGACCAAAATTTAACCTCGGTCTGTGGCGTTGTGAGGCAGTGGCTCTCTTCGCTGTGCCACTGTGCTGTGTGTTGATGGAAGGCCAACCCACCTGAGGTTCCCAGATATATTTGAATAAGTAGAATTCTTTGCCACAGAAAGCTGCAGGGGTCAAGTCAACGATGAGGACTGATCTTCCTGTCTTCTGGTACTGCACCCGTGGCGATTGAAGATGCAAAACTCTGCACCAGAGCCTCAATGCTCGGCAAGGCACAGCGGAAAGAGACAAGGCAACAAAAGCTTTTCACTGTACACGTGACAATAAACTAAACTGAACTGAGTGTTTAATTGTCAGTGTGTTGAAAGGAACTGCAGATGCTGGTATATATCGAAGACAGACATAAAGTTCTGGAGAGGCTCAGGAACCGAAACGTCACCCCTCCTTTTTCTCCACTCCAGCACTTTGTGTCTTTCTTCCGTGTTTAATTGTCATATGTATCGACAACAGAACAATGAAATTCTTACTTGCAGCAGCACAACAGGTCTGTAAACACAGTACACATAGATAATATATAATAAACACCATTATTGGTGCAAATAAAACCCTTAATGCTTATAAATAAAAGCCCAAAGTCCTTCGTGCAGGCAAAGGCAGTCGATAGCTCACAGTAGAGGTCAGTGTTGTGCAGTGTTCACGAGCCTGATGGGTGTGGTAAGTAGCTGTTCTTTAACCTGGAGGTCATGGTTTTTGAGCTGCTGAACCTGCTTCCCATGGTCAGACTGAGATGAGAGCGTGGCCAGGGTGGTGCGGGTCTCTGATGATGCTGGCTGCTGTTATGAGGCAGCGACTCCTGTCGATCCTTACGATGGCGGGGAGGTCAGTATTGTTGATGGACCGGGCAGTGCCCACTGCCCTCTGTCATCTCTTTCATTCCTGGATGTTCGAGTTCAGCACTGGGCTGTGATGCAACCGGACTAGTCCTGGTCACTCACCCCTGGTTCACTATGCCCTGGTCACTCACCCCTGGTTCACTATGCCCTGGTCACTCACCCCTGGTTCACTATGCCCTGGTCACTCACCCCTGGTTCACTATGCCCTGGTCACTCACCCCTGGTTCACTATGTCCTGGTCACTCACCCCTGGTTCACTATGCATTGGTTCTCCTACCCCTAGTTCAATTCCCTTCCAGTGGGTTTGGGGGAATTTGTAGAGACAGTGTCTCTCTCTCTGTTCCAGTGCTATAAGCAGGGCCGGATTTAGATAAAGATAAGCTATTTCACTTGTGAATGACCCCCCTCCCAATCCCCCACCCCCACGACTAGAGGACCATGAGTATTCAGCACCCCCACATATCAGTGTGATCTCTTCAATGCTTCTTAAACAAAGCCCTGCCTTCTGGATGCTGGTGGCTGGCTGACAGCTTCACTGACTGGTGAGGAGTAATGTCCATCAAATTGATTGCCAGGAGTGGCCAGGTCAGAACAATGAAGCCCCTATCTCAGCTTTAGCTCTAAGCTGTGTGATGCGGGGAATAGAGTCATAGAGTGATACAGTGTGGAATCAGGCCCTTCGGCCCAACTTGCCCACACTGGCCAACATGTGCCAGCTACACTAGTCCCACCTGCCTGCGTTTGGTCCATATCCCTTCAAACCTGTCCTATCCATGTACCTGTCTAACTGTTTCTTAAACGTTGAGATAGTCCAAGTCTCAACTATTTCATCTGGCAGCTTGTTTCATACCCACAACCCTTTGTGTGAAAAAGTTACCCCTCAGATTCCAATAAATCTTTTCCCCTTCACCTTGAACCTATATCCTCGAGTCCTCGTTTCCCCTACTATGGGCAAGAGATTCTGTGCATCTCCCAATCTATTCTTCTCATGATTTTATACACCTCTATAAGATCACCCCTCATCCTCCTGCACTCCAAGCAATAGAGACCCATCCTACTCAACCTCTCCCTATAGCTCAGACCCTCTAGTCCTGGCAACATCCTCATACATTTTCTCTCAAGCTTAAAAATATCTTACTTATAACATGGTGCCCAGAACTGAACACAATACTCTAAATGCGGTCTCACCAACATCCTATACAACTGCAACATGACCTCCCAACTTCTATACTAGTTGGAAGGGAAATGGTGGGGTGGAAACAACAGAACACCTCATGCACCACATGGGCTTATTTAAAAATATATATGTTTTGCATTAAAGTTGTTTTTCTGCACAATCTTCATTTAGAATTTTAAATGTAATTTCTGTATAACTTGTGTTTTGTTTTGTGGATTCACCTCTACCCCCATTGGACTCTGAAAGGCATCGATAGAATGGATGTGGAGAGGATGTTTCCAACAGTTGGAGAGTCTAGGACCAGAGGTCATAGAAACATAGAAACATAGAAAATAGGTGCAGGAGGAGGCCATTTGGCCTTTCGAGCCTTCGGCCACTCATTGTGATCATGGCTGATCATCCCCAATCAATAACCCGTGCCAGGAGTTATCTCCCCATATCCTTTGATTCCACTAGCCCCTAGAGCTCTATCTAACTCTCTCTTAAATCCATCCAGTGACTTGGCCTCCACTGCCCTCTGTGGCAGGGAATTCCACAAATTCACAACTTTCTGGGTGAAAAGGGTTTTTCTCGTCTCAGTCTTAAATGACCTCCCCTTTATTCTAAGACTGTGGCTCCTGGTTCTGGACTCACCCAACATTGGGAACATTTTTCCTACATCTAGCTTGTCCAGTCCTTTTATAATTTTATATCTTTATATAAGATCACCCCTTCTAAACTCCATTCCATTTCTTAAGAAAAATATTATTTTTTTAAATAGCCTAAGTATCCAAATAACAAACTATTCCCATTCATATATAACATATAACATATAACAATTACAGCACGGAAACAGGCCATCTCGACCCCTCTAGTCCGTGCCGAACACATAATCTCCCCTAGTCCCATATACCTGCGCTCAGACCATAACCCTCCATTCCTTTCCCATCCATATAACTATCCAATTTATTTTTAAATGATAAAAACGAACCTGCCTCCACCACCTTCCCTGGAAGCTCATTCCACACAGCTACCACTCTCTGAGTAAAGAAGTTCCCCCTCATGTTACCCCTAAACTTCAGTCCCTTAATTCTCAAGTCATGTCCCCTTGTTTGAATCTTCCCTACTCTCAGTGGGAAAAGCTTTTCCACGTCAACTCTGTCTATCCCTCTCATCATTTTAAAAACCTCTATCAAGTCCCCCCCTTAACCTTCTGCGCTCCAAAGAATAAAGCCCTAACTTGTTCAACCTTTCTCTGTAACTTAGTTGCTGAAACCCAGGCAACATTCTAGTAAATCTCCTCTGTACTCTCTCTATTTTGTTGACATCCTTCCTATAATTAGGCGACCAAAATTGTACACCATACTCCAGAATTGGCCTCACCAATGCCTTGTACAATTTTAACATTACATCCCAACTTCTCAATACTCAATCTCATGACAGTGAGATTTTAAAATCATGTTATATTGTGAATTCTTGTGTGAATGGGAATATCTGTAGTTTGTTTTTTGGATACTTAGGCTATTTAAAAAAAAAATCATTTTCTTAAGAAATGGAATCTACAGGACATTCTGAATGGGAAAGTAGTGGGCAGAAAAGCATGTCATGCATGGTTTGAAGAGCAAAAACTTGTAGTTCACAATGCCAAAATTGAAAAGTTGAGGAAAAACAAGGTGTACAGAGTTGCCTATTGGTTACAATCTGAGGAGTATGATGATGCTTCTGATTATGATATGCCAATGTACCAGCTAGCAACTGATCTTCTCCATAAAGATTTGGTCTATTGCTATAATTTACCTATCTGTTACGGACAGCATATAATACAAGAATATTAAAGTTCTGATTTTGATAATATCATATTTTTGAATTTTCAAGGCAGTCTGATTGTTTATTAGTATTTCCGTCACAACGGTCAATTTTATAATTAGCTACAATTTGGTAATTAACTAATTAAATTCTTTAATTTCAGGTCATCCAAGTAAGATGTTTATATTTGTTTCAGAATGCTTCAATCTATAATAACTGAAAATTTCATTCAGTTCTCTTAATTTTTAAGAAAGTTATGGGCTTTTGACTGTCCTCGATACCAGCTATCGTCAATGGAAAAGCAACAGGGAACAAGATGCTAATTTCTGAGTATGAAAATGGTCATAACTTTTTTAATACTGAAGATATGAAAGTGAATTAGGTGTCAAATTAAACTTATTTTTATGCTTTATCTGATGGGATAAATTGCAGACTTGATTTTTTAAATCTCAAAATGTAGTAACATTGCTATATTGTATTAGAGTTTGACGATTGTATTTTGGATCGAGTGTAAAGCAGAGCTGGCGTTGCTTTCACTTCACTCACCGCCCCGCCCCACCTGCTCCAGTCTTTGGTCAGCGCCGCCCGGAGACGGAGCCGGAGACGGATACAGAGCGGTTGCTGCAGCCTCCGCTGGGCCGTGACTCCGGGCTCCGACAGCCCCGCTCCCCCTGCAGCCCCGGCAGTGGGCGCCATGGAGGCCGGGCCGCTGGAGCCGCCGCACCCGGACTGGGCGGACGAGCAGCGCATGGCCTTCCTGTTCTCGGCCTTCAAGCAGAGCCGCGACGTGGACAGCGCCGACTGGGACGGCAAGCTGGCCTTCTGGACCCCGCTGGTGCTGCAGGCGGCTGCCCGGCGCCGGCGGATCCGCTTCACCCCGCGGGAGCTCGGCGGCTGGTTCCAGCGCAACGGCGCCGCGCCGCTAGGCCTCGCCACCGTGTTACAGCACCTGGCCAGGTGAGGCCCACCCTGACCTGCATCCCCCCCTGACCGACCCTCACCCCCACCCTGTCCTGCACTCACCCTGACCCCCACACCCTGTCCTCCGCCCCCACCCCCACCCTGACCCCCACCCTGTCCTGCACCGACCCTCACCCCCACCCCCACCCCCCCCTGTCCTGCACCCCCCTCACCCTGTCCTGCACCCCCTCACCCTGACCCCCACCCTGACCGACCCTCACCCCCACCATCCCCTGACCTCCCCCCACACCATGACCCCCGCCCCGACCTCCCCCCCACCCTGAACGCCACCACCCCCACCCTGACTGACCCTCACCTCCACCCATCATTCCCTCCACCCCTGGGGTCAGGCTCTGACCCTGACCGTCACACTCCGACCCTCACCTCCGCTCGGAGCCCGAACCCTGACCTCCACCCCATGACCGCCCCCGACCCTGGGCTTAGGCCCGACTCTCACCTACGCCCCGATTCCTGACCTCCCCGCCCACGCCTCCACCCCCTACCCCCCAGGCCCACACCGTGACTTCCGACCCGAACCTCTGCCCAGGACCCAGGTCCCAACCCTGGCCTCAGGCCCAAGCCCTGACCTCCGCCCCTGAGTCAGGCCCGAACTCTAACCTCTGTCGCAGGACAGACCCCAGCCCTTGCCTCAGTCTGACCTGTCAAATCCTTCCACCCCCCCCCCCCTCTTCTCCAACCCTTCCCCCCGCCGACTGTCTTGCTCCTGCCACCGTGTCCTTGCCCTCCTTTAACATTACACTTTGGCAGTCCCTGTACCCAGTCCCCACAGCCCCCAGCCCCCGACCCTCCCACTCCTGTAGTTCTCTGCCCGCCTGGGGATGGCTAACCAACAGCCAGTCTGCGTTTCTCTGCTCAGGGGAGGGGTCATCCAGACAGAGTCGAGCTTTGCTGCGAGCGTGGACACTGGCTGGCTGGCACGGGGAGTGTGGCTGCTGCTGGTCAAGCCCCTGAGGTGGACCCTCGCCTCCATCCTGGGAACTGATACCATCTCGCCCGATGAATCGTTCATAATTGTTGACCACATTAAGGTGAGAGAACGTTGCCACAAGTGTTTAATTGTCATGTCATTCTTGTGTAGAAAGGAAATGCAGATGCTGGTTTCAACTGAAGATAGACACAAAATACTGGAGTAATGCAGACGGACAGGCAGCATCTCTGGAGAGAAGGAATGGGTGACGTCTGAGGAAGGGTCTCGACCCGAAACGTCACCCATTCCTTCTCACAACTGCATTCTTACTGGCTGCAGCATAAAAGATCTGTAATAGCAATACATGCACAATGTAATAAATTACTAACCGTAATACTAGGTAACTACACTAGTCCAGGTCACAGTTGTTGAGGTTAGTGCTGTGTAGTAGAAACTAGGAACTGCAGATGCTGATTTACCAAAGAAAGACAAATAATACTGGAGTAACTCAGCCAGTCGAGCAGTGACTTCAGACTGAAGAAGTGTCGCGTCCCGAAACGTCATCCATCCATGTTCTTCAGGAATGCTGCCTGACCTAATGCGTTACTCCAGCACTTTGTGTCTTTCTAACAAGGAAACAGCAGAAGAGTTGAACAGGGACTTCGGATCTGTCTTCACTAAGGAAGACACAAACAATCTCCCAGATGTACTGGAGGACAGAGGATCAAAGGGGGTAGAGGAACTGAAATAAGTTTTCATTAGGCGAGAAATAGTATTGGGTAGGCTAATGGGACTGAAGGATGATAAATCCCCTGGGCCTGATGGTCTGCATCCCAGGGTCCTCAGGGAGGTGACTCTAGAAATAGTGGACGCATTGGTGATCATTTTCCAATGTTCAATAGATTCAGGATCAGTTCCTGTGGATTGGAGGATAGCTAATGTTATCCCACTTTTCAAGAAAGGAGCGAGAGAGTAAACGGGGAATTACAGACCAGTTAGCCTGACTTCGGTGGTGGGAAAGATGCTGGAGTCAATTATTAAAGAGGTAATAATGGGGCATTTGGATAGCAGTAAAAGGATTAGTCCAAGTCAACATGGATTTATGAAAGAAAAATCATGCTTGACTAATCTTCTGGAGTTTTTTGAGGCTATGACAAGTAAAATGGATGAAGGGGAGCCAGTGGATGTAGTGTATCTAGACTTTCAGAGAGCCTTTGATAAGGTCCCGCACGAGAGACTGGTGACTAAAATTAGAGCACATGGTATTGGGGGTAGGGTGTTGATGTGGATAGAAAATTGGTTGGCAGACAGGAAGCAAAGAGTAGGAGTGAACGGGTCCTTTTCAGAATGGCAGGCAAGTGAAGTGCCGCAAGGCTCGGTGTTGGGGCTGCAACTGTTTACCGTCTATATTAATGATTTGGAATAGGGAGCCGAACTTCCTAAGCCTTCTGAGGAAGAAGAGGCGTTGGTGTTCTTTCTTGGTCGTTGCTATAACATGGGTGGTCCAGGAGAAGTTGTTGATGATATTGAATCCTAGGAATTTGAAGCTTTCATCCTCTCTATTTCGGCACCATCAATGCAAACTGGGGTATGTGGACCGCTTCGCTTCCTGAAGTCCATCACTATCTCCTTTGTCTTGCTGGCATTGAGAGAAAGATTGTTGTCTCAACACCAGCACACGAGGTTCTCCATCTCCTACCTAAACTCTACTCATCATTATTTGATATCCGGCACACAATGGAGGTGTCATCTGTGAATTTGAAAATTGATTTAGATTTGTACATGGCTGTACAGTGGTGGGTGTACAAGGAGTAAAGTAGGGGCTGAGAACACAGCCCTTGCGGACCACCAGTGTAGAGGATTATTGGAGAGGATGATTTGTCCTCTATCCTCACTGATTGGGGTCTGTTCGTTAGGTAGTCGAGGATCCAGTTGCAGAGATGAGTGCAGACTCCATGTCCTGCTAGTTTGGTGATGAGCTTGGATGGTATAAAGGTATTAAATGCAGAGCTGTGATCTATGAATAAGAGTCTGATGTAGGTATCTCTCTTATCCAGGTGTTCCAGGGATGAGTGTAGGGCCAGGGCGATGGCAATGTCCGTGGACCTGGTGTGACGGTAGGTGAACTGCCATGGATCAAGGCCTCTGGATAGACTGGATTTCATGCTTCCATAACTAGTCTCTCAAAGCATTTCAAGTCAAGAGAGTTTATTGTCTTGTGTCCCAGATAGGACAATGAAATTCTTGCTCGCTGCAGCACAACAGAATATAGTAGGCGTAAATACAGAACAGTTCAGTGTGTCCATATAGCATAGACCATATATATATACACATAAGTCAACAGATAAAGAGCATTAGACTGTAGTTCAGAGTTTGTTTGATGGCGAGTTTAATAGCCTGATGGCTGTGGGGAAGAAGCTGTTCCTGAACCTGGATGTAACAGATTTGGATGTCAGGCCCACTGCACAGTAGTCGTTTAGGCATGAGGTCTTGCTTTTCTTTGGCACTGGGATGATGGTGGTCTTCTTGAAACAGGTGTGTACCTCAGAACAGAATAGTGAGAGATTAAAGATGTCCGCAAATACTCCCTGTAGCTGGTCCGCACAGCTACTGAGGGCGTTGCAGGAGCTCCCTCTGGACCATGGGTTTACCCTCGGGAAGGCTGACAGCAGCTGTTCCTGTGTTTGGTCATTTTTGCTGACCAACTTTTGTATCTCCTGCCTGTTGGGAGTGACTGCTTTCCTGAGGCAGCCTGGAGTGTGGATGGAGTTGCATTTGTGTAAAGTACTGCACTACATCAACAACTCTGCTATTTCTTGTGGTCTTGAGCAGAGCCATGGCCAAATTAAATAATGGACTATTGTGGGCTCCACCTTTCCTTGATCATCTTTGCTGGCTTTGATTTGTTCTTTTCATACCTTTCATTGCTTTGTACCTTTTCATCCCTTTAGTTTGCCTCTCCCCTGACTGTGAAGAAAGGTCTCGACCCAAAACATCACCTATTCCTTTTCTCCAGAGACGCTGCCTGACCCGCTGAGTTACTCCAACATTTTGTGTCTATCTTCGATGTAAGCCAGCATCTGCAGTTCCTTCCTACACACTTACATTGCGATGCATCTCAATAGGATGCTTTCTACAGGGCATCTGTAGAAATTGTTGAGACTAATTTACACCTGGATATTGATATTTACACCTGGAACTTGACGCTCCAGATCATCTCCGCTTCAGCACCATTGATGGTGATTGGGGCTAGTACTCCACTTCGTTTCCTGAAGTAATAACCAGCTCCTTCATCTTGCAGATACTGGCGGGCGGGGGGTTGTTGTCCTGGCACCGTCACTAAGTTATCTATCTCCTTCCTGTACTCCGTCTCACCTTGTTCGGGATCCGGCCCACCACAGTGGTGTCATCTGCACACTTGAAGCTGGAGATGCACACAAAAGCTGGAGTAACTCAGCGGGACAGACAGCATCTCTGGAGAGATGGAATGAGTGACGTTTCGAAGTTCAGAAGTTCTGAAGAAGGGTCTCGACCCGAAACGTCACCCATTCCTAATCTCCAGAGATGCTGTCTATCCCGTTGAGTTACTCCAGCTTTTCATGTCTATCTTCGGTTTAAACCAGCATCTGCAGTTACTTCCGACACAACTTGTGGATGGAGTTGGAGCACAATTTGGCCGCACAGCCGTGAGTACAGGCGTGTAGTAAGGGGCTGACAACACATCCTGGTGGGGCACCAATGCTGAGAGTTTTCATGATGAATAAGTTGTAACAATCACCATGGTGTGACTGCGCAGCCAGAGATGTAGTGCCACACTTGTTGTATGCCCTCTTTGCTGTCGACATTCCACCGCTCTGCAACCACATTCTGCTCTGACTCCATCCTGACGCATGAATCCATCAATAAGTATGTGTGAGGTGACGGCCCCAGACAGCACTGGGGCAAAGCCAGCCTGCAGAGGGACTTCCTCATCTCCTGCTCCTGCTCCGGCTCCTGGCCCGTCTATGGGTTCAAGAGCAACACACAAAGTGCTGGAATAACTCAGTGGGTCAGGCAGCATCCCAGGAGAGGTGGTTTTTGGGTCAGGGCCCTTCTAAAGACTGATTATAGTTGTGTGGAGAGAGCTGGACGGTGACTAGGGGACCGTCCGCCCACAGTCTGGCCGTGGATCTTGCACTGCCCACTGCCCCCTGCCCCCACTGCCTCCCCAGCCCCACACACTGCCCACTGCCTCCCCAGCCCCACACACTGCCCACTGCCTCCCCAGCCCCACACACTGCCCACTGCCTCCCCAGCCCCACGCACTGCCCACTGCCCCCACTGCCTCCCCAGCCCCACACACTGCCCCATGGCCCCACTGCCTCCCCAGCCCCACACAATGCCCCCTGCCTCCCAGCCCCACGCACTGCCCCCACTGCCTCCCCAGCCCCACACACTGCCCACTGCCTCCCCAGCCCCACACACTGCCCCATGCCCCCACTGCCTCCCCAGCCCCACATACTGCCCCATGCCCCCACTGCCTCCCCAGCCCCACACACTGCCCCATGCCCCCACTGCCTCCCCAGCCCCACACACTGCCCCATGCCCCCACTGCTTCCCCAGCCCCACATACTGCCCACTGCCTCCCCAGCCCCACACACTGCCCACTACCTCCCCGGCCCCCCGCACTGCCCCATGCCCCCACTGCCTCCCCAGCCCCACATACTGCCCCATGCCCCCACTGCCTCCCCAGCCCCACACACTGCCCCATGCCCCCACTGCCTCCCCAGCCCCACACACTGCCCCATGCCCCCACTGCTTCCCCAGCCCCACATACTGCCCACTGCCTCCCCAGCCCCACACACTGCCCACTACCTCCCCAGCCCCACACACTGCCCCATGCCCCCACTGCCTCCCCAGCCCCACATACTGCCCCATGCCCCCACTGCCTCCCCAGCCCCACATACTGCCCCATGCCCCCACTACCTCCCCAGCCCCACACACTGCCCCATGCCCCCACTGCCTCCCCAGCCCCACATACTGCCCCATGCCCCCACTACCTCCCCAGCCCCACACACTGCCCCATGCCCCCACTGCCTCCCCAGCCCCACACACTGCCCCCACTGCCTCCCCAGCCCCACACACTGCCCCATGCCCCCACTGCCTCCCCAGCCCCACACACTGCCCCCACTGCCTCCCCAGCCCCACACACTGCCTCCCCAGCCCCACACACTGCCCCATGCCCCCACTGCCTCCCAGCCCCACACACTGCCCATGGCCCCCTGCCCCCACTGCCTCCCCAGCCCCACACACTGCCCACGGCCCCATGCCCCCACTGCCTCCCCAGCCCCACACACTGCCCCATGCCCCCACTGCCTCCCCAGCCCCACACACTGACCTGCTGCCCTCTGCCCCGTTCTCCAGGACAAGGCGGCTGAGGTTCTGCGACTGTGCCAGCGTTCCCTCGATGCGGCACACCCAGTGGCGGCCCTGTCCGCACTGCAGCAGGAGTGTCGGGAGGTGTGCGAGGACGAGAAGACCTTCTGCCTGTGCCTGGTGCAGCTCCAGAAGGACAAGAAAGTGGCGGTGGCCGAACTCGATGGGGAGAGGGTAAGGGCAAGGCGGGGGGAGGGTGGGCACTGGGGGGAGGGCATTCGGGGTGTGGGGACGGTGGGCGCTGGATGGAGAGTGTGCGCTGGAGGCAGGGTGCTGGAGGGTGGGTGCACTTGATGGAGGGTGGGTGCACTGCAGGGAGGGCCCTGCGGTGTGGCCACTGGAGGAAGGCGCTGGACAGGGTGGGCACTCGAGTGGGATTCTGCTGGGCTGAGCCCACACTGACCAAGGGCACATCACTATATATGCTTCATCTGAACCCTGCTTATCTTGAATCAATAAACTAATCCCAGTGACAGCCCTGCTTCACAAACATCCGTTAAAAGAAGGAACTTGCCTTTGTTATGCAATCAGACCCAGCAGTGTGGTGGACTCTTCAACCTCCTCCTTCAGGGGTGATCAATAATGTTTGTCCATGTCAGTAATATCTGCACTGTGTGTGTGAGCAGATAAATCATATTACACCTACTCTGCATGTCATTCCCATGCTAAAACAAGCACGATTACACAGTTGCCCACACTTGCTCAACGTGTGATGAGATCCAAATAAATCATCACCCCCCTCGCCGCCTGTATGCACCTATCACTCACCAGGCTCTGTCCTCCCCTCCTCTCTTCCAGCTTTCTCTCTCCACCCCCCACAATAAGTCTGAAGAAGGGTTCCAATCCAAAAGGTCACCTATCCATGTTCTCCAGAGATGCTGCCTGACCCGCTGAGTTACTCCAGCACTCTGTGAAACGTCACCTATCCATGTTCTCCAGAGATGCTGCCTGACCCGCTGAGTTACTCCAGCACTCTGTGAAACGTCACCTATCCATGTTCTCCACAGATGCTGCCTGACCCGCTGAGTTACTCTAGCACTCTGTGACTTTTTTTCTGATCCAAGTGTGGGACTGAGTACTTATTACTTTGTTCATAGTCATTCATCATGGAAACAGGCCCTTCAGCCCAACTTGCCCAGGTGCCCCATCTACACTAGTTCCACACCTGCATTTGGCCCATATCCCTCTAAACCTTTCCTGTCCAAATGTCTTTTCAATGTGGTTGCAGTACCTGCCTCAACTATCTCCCCTGGCAGCTCATTCCATATACCCACCACCGTGTGAAAATGTTGCCCCTCAGGTTCCTATTAAATCTTTGCCTTCTTGCCTTAAACCTGTCGTCTGGTTTTTGATTCCTCTCCTCCAGGTGAATGACTGTGTGCATCTATCTACTCCCCTTAAAATCTTATACACATCAACCTTCTGAGCTCCAAGGAATTAAGTCCAAGTCTGCCTAACCTCCCCGTATAGCTCGGGCACTCAAGTCGTGGCAACATCCTTGTAGATCTTGTCTGTACCCTTTCCACCTTAACAACATCTGATACTAAATACTCCAAATGTGGCCTCACCAACATCTTGTACATCTGGAATATAACGTCCTAACCTATACTCAATACTCTGAATGATGAAGGCCAATATGTGGAAAGCCGTCTTGACCACTCTATCTACCTGTGGCATTGCTTTGAAGTACCTGCACTCCTAGATCACTCTGCTCTACAACTCTCCCTGGGGCTCTGCCATTCACTATGAAGGTCCTGCCCTGGTTTGACCTCCCAAAATGCATCACCTCGCATTTATCTGCATTAAGTTCCATTCCACAGCCCCGTTGCCAGATGTTCAAGACCCTGCTGTAATTTTTGATCACCATCTTTGCTATCTGCAATACCACCTACTTTAGTGTCACCTGCAACCTTACCAATAGCGCCTTGTGCGTTCTCATCCAAATCATTGACAACAGCAATGGACCCAGCAACAGGTCCATGAGACACACCTCTAGTGACAGACATCCGTTCTGAAAAACACCCTTCCACCCTCTGCTTCCTTCAATTAAGCCAATTTTCTATCCAGTCGGTTAGCTCTCTCTGGATCTCATGCGATCTAACCTTCCAGAACATCCTAATTGTGTTCAGTTTTATTAATGTCGGGAGTGTTTACTGTGCGGAATGGTCTGGCTCTTACCTGTTAAGGTCATTGTTAAGGTCTTCAATGACATTCATTTAAACACAGACAATGGCAAAATTTCAGTCTTAGTATTACTAGATCTCAGTGCTGCATTCGACACAGTCGATCACAACATATTACTAGACCGTCTGGAAAACTGGGTGGGACTTTCGGGCACAGCATTAAAATGGTTTGAATCCTACTTGAAGGACAGGGACTACTTTGTGTCTATAGGTAATTACACATCTGAGCGTGCAAAAATTACATGTGGAGTTCCCCAGGGCTCCATTCTGGGGCCTCTTCTGTTTAACATCTACATGCTTCCACTGGCTCAGATCATGAAAAACATCAAAATATGTTACCATAGTTACGCAATCGACACACAAATCTACATAATAATATCACCAGGAGACTATAGTCCAATACAAGCACTGAGTAGATGCATTGAGCAAATCAACGATTGGATGAACCAGAATTTTCTCCAATTAAACAAAGAAAAAACTGAAATAATTGTTTTTGGAGCCAAGGAAGAACGATTAAAAGTTAGCACCCAGCTTCAAATGGTAATGCTAAAAACAACAAACCAAGCCAGAAACTTAGGGGTAGTCATGGACTCAGACCTGAACTTCAACAGTCACATAAAAACAGTCACAAAGTCAGCCTACTATCACCTAAAGAATATATCAAGGATTAAAGGACTTATGTCTCAGCAGGATTTGGAAAAACTTGTCCATGCATTTATCTTCAGCAGGCTCGACTACTGTAACAGTGTCTTTACAGGTCTCCTTAAAAAGTCGATCAGACAGCTGCAGTTAATTCAGAACGCTGCTGCTCGAGTCCTCACTAAGACCAAAAAAGTAGATCACATTACTCCAGTTCTGAGGTCTTTACACTGGCTTCCTGTCTGTCAAAGAATTGATTTCAAAATACTACTGTTGGTTTACAAAGCACTGAATGGTTTAGGGCCAAAATATATTTCTGATCTTCTGCTTAGCTACGAACCACCCAGACCTGTCAGATCGTCTGGGACAGGTCTGCTCTGTGTCCCCAGAGTCAGAACTAAACATGGAGAGGCAGCATTTAGTTTTTATGCATCACATATCTGGAACAAACTCCCAGAAAACTGCAGGTCTGCTGCAACTCTCAGCTCTTTTAAATCTAGACTGAAGACTTTTCTGTTTGCCGCTGCCTTTCAGTAAACAATACAATTTATTAATTACCTATATTGCACTGTAACTTCTATTTCTGGTTTTATTCTATTTTAAATATTCTATTTGATTGCTTTTAATTTTGTACTTATTTTATCTGAATAATCTAATAATCGTTTTACATCTAAATGTCATTTTATATGTGTTTCTTTCAAATGCTTTAAATGTTTTATGTAAAGCACTTTGAATTACCTTGTTGTTGAAATGTGCTATACAAATAAACTTGCCTTGCCTTGCCTTACCTACTGACCATCAACGTGGACATGGTAGATATAAGCTCTTCTGTCACAGCAAACCCCCCCTGTAGTCTCCCATGGGAAGTTCCCAGAGCAGGGATGGTGTAGTTAGATGCAGAGTAAACCATGCCTAACCCTCTCCCTTCATGTACTCCCTGTGCCCCCCCCATGAACAAAACATTCCCTGCACTTCCCACCCAACATCCCAGGGTAAATTCCACTCGGGTAGGTACAGTTCTTCTCCCCAGAGGTTGGTGTAAGCTGGGTTTGATGTCTTGCTTGCTATGACAGCGTGCTGGTCGTGGCTGCATTGGTGCCCACTCAACCTCTCTCTTTCCTCTGGCGTACAGATTGTGAAGCTTGCCCACCCTGGCAGCAACAAGCCGGTGGTGGTGACGGAGGTGGACGTTGGCGTGTACCACTTGATGAACTGTAAGAAGATGCTGTCACACAAGGCCGAGACACTCTCGCAGGAGGCTGACGGGTATGGCTGGGCCACTCCACCATCGCTTGCTCTGCTGCTCTGTCAGCGTTCGTGTTTCCACCCTGGGGTGTCTATTGGGCACAGTACCAATCTGGAATACGTTTGATATGTGGAACATTGAACAGTAGCACAGGTACAGGCCCTTCAGCCCACAGTGTCTGCAGACCAAACCCAACCCAACTGCCTGCAAATGGTCACCATCTCTCCATCCCCTGCCTGTCCATCTGCCCATCCAAAAGCCTCTTCAGTTGCTGCTGTATCAGTTTTCACTGCCACCCGTGTCAGCACGTTCATGCACCCACACTGCGTGTGAAAAAACAACAGCAGCTTTGCGGATATGGACCATGTGCAGGCAGAGATTAGTTTAACAAGGCATCTTGTTCGGCATGGACATTGTGGGCCGAAGAGCCTGTTCCTGTGCTTTTAACTATCCCCCTCTTACGTTAAAGATATCCCCTCTAGTACTTGACATTTCCACCCTGGGAAATAGACTCTGATTATGTAATGTGCGTATGCATGCCTCTTAATAATTTTATAAACTTTTATCAGGTCTTCCCTCAGCCTCCACTGCTCCAGGCAAAGCAATCCAAGTTTGTCCAAATCTGTAGGAAGGAACTGCAGATGTGGGTTTAAACCGAAGATAGACACAAAATGCTGGAGTAACTCAGCAGGACAGGCAGCATCTCAGGAGAGAAGATATGGGTGGCATTTCGGGTCGAGACCCTTCTTCAGACCCTGAGAAAAGCTGAAGATGGGTCTCGACCCGAAACTCGATTCCTTCTCTGCCGAGATGCTGAGTTACTCCAGCATTTTGTGTCCATGCAAGTTTGTTCAAGCTGAAACTCTCTAATTCAGACAACATCCTGGTAAACCTGTGCTGCACCCTCTCATAAGCCTTCACATCCATCTTGTAATGTGACAACCAGAACTGTACACAATACCCCCAACTGAACCTTTATATAGCTGCAACGTGACTTCCCAACTTTTTTGCTCAATACCTCGACCAGTGAAAAGTGTACCATAACCCTTGTGTAGCACTATATCTATTTGTGTTGCTACTTTTGGGGAGCTATGAACATGCCCCCTTAAATCCCTCTGTATATCAACACAGTTTAAGATTCTGCCACTTAGTTCCCAAAATACAACCCCTCACGCTTGTCAGGGTTAAACTCCATCTGCCATTTCCCTGCCCACATAATATGCTGTATTCTTTGACAATATTCTTCACAATCCACTTCCTCAATCCACATTTAGGCGGCACAGTGGCGCAGCGGTAGAGTTGCTGCTTTACAGTGCCAGAGACAGGTTCGATCCTGACCTCGGGTGCTGTCTGTACGGCTTTTGCATGTTCCCCCTGTGACCGCGTGGGTTTCCACCGGGTGCTGGAGTTTCCTCCCACATTCCAAAGACGTGCAGATTTGTAGGTTAATTGGTTTCTGTAAAATGTCTCTAGCGTGCAGGATAGTGCAAGTGTACGGGTGAGTGTTGGGGGGCGCTGACTCGGTGGGCAGGCTTACTAATCAGCCCACCTATATTTTCATCCAAATCATTGATATAGAGGCCCCAGCATTGATCCATGCAGAACACACAACCCTCCAGTCTATGAGTAAGCCAGTGTTGAATCCTGTTCACCGAGTCACCATGGATCCCAAGTGCCTATCTTCTGATCAACCAACCTTGTCAAATGCCTGACTGACGTCCATGACGCCAACACCCACTGCCCTGTCTCCAATGATCACCTTTGTTACTTCCTCAGAAAACAATTGATTTTGTGAGTTAAGACCTCCCCACCTTAAAGCAATGAGGACTACCCCCAATGAGTCAACGCTCCTCCAAATGGGAATAAATCCAGTCCCAAAGTATCTTCTGGAGTGATTAGTATTCTGCTTTATTCTACTTGAATCACCCCAATGTTGAGGGCGGCTTGACTTGACCAGGCAGGATGTGTCACAGTTACAGCTGGTGCCATCAGACAATGGTCAGGGAGAGAGCTGTGTTGAACTTCTCCCTTCCAACTGAGATGGGCTGAACCTTTCATGCAGTGCACTTCTTCCATCAACCTTCGTGTAGGTCGAGTGTTGGTGAGGCCACACTTGGAGTACTGTGTTTGGTTTTGGGTCACCCTGCTATAGGAAGGATGCAGAGAGGAGTTACAAGCATGTCGCCAGGACTTGAGGAGCTGAGCTACTGGGAGAGGTTGGGAAGGCTAGGACTTTATTCCTTGGAGCACAGGAGGCTGAATGTGATCTTATAGAGGTGTGTAAGATCATGTGGGGAATTGGCAGGGTAAATGCACAGTGTCTTTTACCCAGAGTCGCGGAATCAAGAACCAAAGGAGTGGGGTTTAAGGGGAGAGTAGCAAGATTTAATAGGAACCTGAGAAGCAACTTTGGTGAATGAAACGTGCTGTCAGAGGAGGTAGTTGAGGCAGGCATATAGCAGTGTGTAAAAGACAGGTACATGGATAGGAAGGGTTAAAAGGGATGTGGGCCAAATGGGGGCAAATGGGATGAGCTTGATGGGGCATCTTGGTCGGCATGGATGAATTAGGCCGAAGTTGCATGACTCTATGAACCTATCAGAAGATGCAGGGCTTGTGAAAATAACGAGAAGGAAAATAAATCCTTGTTTTGTTCAAAGAAATAAGGCAGCAGAGCAGCCATTTATTTAAACATGTATTTTTCTTTGCAGGTACCAGGAGGAGGCAAGGAAGCAAATCAGAGCTGGTAAAAAGCATCTGGTGAGTGAGGGATGAGTTACTCCATTCTGCCGGTAACGTTCAAAGCTTTCAAAGGCCTTTTATTATCGCGTGTACCAATTAAGGTACAGTGATATGCAAATTACCATACAGTCATACGGGGAAAAAGCAACAAGGCACACAATTACATAAAAGTTAACATAAACATCCACCACAGCGGATTCCCCACATTCCTCACTGTGATGGAAGTCCAATCTTCTTCCCTCTTTACTCTTCCGCGGTCGCGGGGAAAGGCGAACCATCTGTACGCCAGCAGAAATGAGTGAAACACACAAGTGGGCGTGTAGTTATTTTACAGTAGGTGCTATGGTTTATGTTACTGTGCCACGTTGATGGGATAGCAGAGAAACTAGAGGGGAGAGTGGTCAGCATGAGCGAGGCCAGGGTTGGAGCTGTCTGGGGGGGCGTGTGGGGAATGGGCGCGTGTGGGAGGGGTGGGGGAAGGGGGCGTGTGGGGAATGGGCGTGTGTGGGAGGGGTGGGGGAAGGGGGCGTGTGTGGGAGGGGTGGGGGGAGGGGGCGTGTAGGGGAGGGGTGTGGGGGGGGGGGGGTGCGTGTGGGGAATGGGTGTGGAAGGCCTGTGTCCCAGCTGTACTGTGTTTGCTGCACCTCTCCATTGAAGGCACTGAAATCTCTGAAAATGAAGAAGAGAACCTTTAAACAACTGGAAGACATCCACGCCAAGCTTGATACGATCGACACCATCCTCGATCGCATTCGCTCCTCCCAGACCGACCTAAAGGTAATGACGGATTTTGATCTTGTCTCCCTTTGGCCATTGCGAACGAATAATGTTGAAAGCTGCTGTGTTAACGCCGGGTGAACCGAGCTCCGTCCTGCTGCCATGGTTATGGTCAAGTGTACGCTAAGGACGCAGCCATACCTTGAGCGTGGCACGGAGACTGGCGTAGTGTCTGAATGTATCCCGGAACTGAGACCCTCGAGAGATGGCAGCATGGGCAAGTTGGGCCGAAGGGCCATTTTCCATGTTATATGACTCTTGTGGTGGCAAAGTCTCCCTTCCCTTTGGTGAGCTGAGCTTACCTGTACGTGGATGGTGTTTACATATTCCCTTTGTCCCGGATCACGTGAATCCCCACTACCTTCTGCCTCCTCGACGTTAATCAGTCTGAAGAAGATATTGTCCTATCTGGGACACATGACAATAAACTCTCTTGAATCTTAAATCCTGACCCGAAACGTCACCTACACATGTTCTCCAGGGAGGCTGCCTGAGCCGCTGAGTTACTCCAGCACTTTGTGTTTTATTTGTCCAATTAATGTTCTGCTTGCGCTTCACAATGTTTCTGGGCGCTGCCTGCATTTTTCAGCTGAGCTGGACAGCTGGTTCAAGCTCAGACATGAACAGAGATGCAAGAGACTGCAGGAGAAGGAATCTTGAGCACGGGTGGCACGGTGGCGCAGCGGTAGTTTGCTGCCTCACAGCACCTGGGACCCAATGTAATCCTAACTATGGGTGCTACCTGTACAGAGTTTGTGCGTTCTCCCCGTGACCGCGTGGGTTTTCTTTCTGTGCTCCGGTTTCCTCCTACACTCCAAAGACGGTCAGATTTGTAGGTTAATTGGCTTTGGTAAGTTGTAAAATTGCCCCTAGTTTGTGTAGGTTAGTCAAAAATGATGGAGTAACTCAGCGGGTGAAGCAGCATGTATGGAGCGAAGGAATAGGTGACGCTTCGGGTCAAGACCCTTCTTCAGACCCGAAGCAGCACCCATAGATGCTGCCTCACCCGCTGAGTTACTCCAGCATTTTTGTCTACCTTCGATTTTTCCAGCATCTGCAGTTCTTTCTTAAACATTTAGAGTACCGGGTGATCGCTGGTCGCTGTGGGCCGAAGGGTCTGTGTCTGCACTGTATCTAAACTATGAGGTAGTGTCCCGACCTAAAACATCGGCTGTCCATTCCCTTCCCAGATGCTGCCTGGCTTCCCCAGCTCAATAATGAATGGGTGCCATTACAGATAAAGACAGTAATAATACAGCACAGAAACAGGCCCTTGGTCCACTCGATCCCTGCTGTTCTATGCCTCGCCTGTTTAAACTACTTGTCTAAATGCCCCATAAACACAGTCATTGCAATTGCCTCCACCACCTCCACCAAAGATGTTGTCAAGCTGGAAAGGGTACAGAGAAGATTTACAGGGAGAGGTTGAGTAGGCTGGAACTCTATTCCTTGGAGCGCAGGAGGATGAGGGGAGATCTTACGGAGGTGAGAGGAAATCATGAGAGGAAAAGATCGGGCAGATGCACAGAGTCTCTTGCCCAGAGTAGGTGAATCAGGAATGCAGGAGTAGCAAGATGGATTCAACAGTGGCTGAATGGGAGATACCAGAGAGTAATGGTGGATGGTTGTTTGTCAGGTTGGAGGCAGGTGACTAGTGGGGTGCCTCAGGGATCTGTGTTGGGTCCACTGTTGTTTGTCATGTACATCAATGATCTGGATGAAGGTGTGGTAAATTGGATTAGTAAGTATGCAGATGATACTAAGATAGGTGGTGTTGTGGATAATGAAGTAGATTTCCAAAGTCTACAGAGAGATTTAGGCCATTTGGAAGAATGGGCTGAAAGATGGTAGATGGAGTTTAATGCTGATAAGTGTGAGGTGTTACATCTTGGCAGGACAAATCAAAATAGGACGTACATGGTAAATGGTAGCGAATTGAGGAATGCAGTTGAACAGAGGGATCTAGGAATGACTGTGCATAGTTCCCTGAAGGTGGAATCTCATGTAGATAGGGTGGTAAAGAAAGCTTTTGGTGTGCTGGCCTTTATAAATCAGAGCATTGAGTATAGAAGTTGGGATGTAATGTTAAAATTGTACAAGGCATTGGTGAGACCAATTCTGGAGTATGGTGTGCAATTTTGGTCGCCCAATGTTGGTCGCCCGAAGGATGTCAACAAAATAGAGAGAGTACAGAGGAGATTTACTAGAATGTTGCCTGGGTTTCAGCAACTAAGTTACAGAGAAAGGTTGAATAAGTTAGGTCTTTATTCTCTGGAGCGCAGAAGGTTAAGGGGGGACTTGATAGAGGTCTTTAAAATGATGAGAGGGATAGACAGAGTTGATGTGGATAAGCTTTTCCCACTGAGAGTAGGGAAGATTCAAACAAGATGACATGACTTCAGAATTAAGGGACAGAAGTTTAGGGGTAACATGAGGGGGAACTTCTTTACTCAGAGAGTGGTAGCTGTGTGGAATGAGCTTCCAGTGGAAGTGGTGGAGGCAGGTTCGATTTTATAATTTAAAAATAAATTGAATAGGTATATGGATGGGAAAGAAATGGAGGGTTATGGTCTGAGTGCAGGTAGATGGGACTAGGGGAAAATAATTGTTCGGCACGGACTTGTAGGGGCGGGATGGCCTGTTTCCGTGCTGTAATTGTTATATGGTTAATCATGGACCAGAGGACATAGGTTTAAGGTGAAGGGGAAAAGATTTAATAGGAATTTGAGGGGTAACTTTTTCACACAAAAGGTAGTGGGTGCATGGAACAATCTGCCAGAGGAGGTAGTTGAGGCTGGGACTACCCCAACGTTTAAGAAGCAGTTAGACAGGTACATGGATAGGACAGGTTTGGAGTATTATGGACCAAACACTGGCAGGTGGGACTAGTGTAGCTGGGACATGTTGGCCGGTGTGGGCAAGTTAGGCTGAAGGACCTGTTTCCACACTGTATCGCTCTGAGGCTATGACATAGAAACATAGAAAATAGGTGCAGGGGTAGGCCATTCGGCCCTTCGAGCCTGCACCGCCATTCAATATGATCATGGCTGATCATCCAACTCAGTATCCTGTACCTGCCTTCTCTCCATACCCCCTGATCCCTTTAGCCACAAGGGCCACATCTAACTCCCTCTTAAATATAGCCAATGAACTGGCCTCAACTACCTTCTGTGGCAGAGAATTCCAGAGATTCACCACTCTCTGTGTGAAAAATGTTTTCCTCATCTCGGTCCTAAAAGATTTCCCCCTTATCCTTAAACTGTGACCCCTTGTTCTGGACTTCCCCAACATCGGGAACAATCTTCCTGCATCCAGCCTGTCGAACCCCTTAAGAATTTTTTAAGTTTCTATAAGATCCCCCCTCAATCTTCTAAATTCTAGCAAGTACAAACCGAGTCTATCCAGTCTTTCTTCATATGAAAGTCCTGACATCACAGGAATCAGTCTGGTGAACCTTCTCTGTACTCCCTCTATGGCAAGAATGTCCTTCCTCAGATTAGGGAGGTCCCTTGTAGAGTGTTCCAGATATCTGCAATTCTCTTTATCGTAAAATAAAAATGTTCTCCTCAAATTATTGTTTTTTATCTCAGTGTTTATATGTTGTGCCTTGACCTCTGCAGTCAGGCATGCCACATGCCACCATCACCTCCTTACAAGCCTGCATTGTCCCTGACAGACAACTATGGTGCTGTTTATAGTGAATGTAATCAGTGTAGAGATTGTAGGGCCAAGATCATCTCGTCTTTCTTCATCAATCATTCCTACATGGATGTTGAGTTGGCATCTTATATTTCTCTTGGGCAGCTTACAACCCAGCGGTATAATAACTGAAGATAGACACAAAATGCCCGAGTAACTCAGCGGGACAGGCAGCATCTGCGGGGAGAAGCAATGGCTGACGTTTCAGGTCAAGTCTGAAGAAGGGTCTCGACCCGAAACATCACCCGTTCCTTCTCTCCAGAGATGCTGCCTGTCCCGCTAAGTTACTCTAGCATTTTGTGTCCATCTTCAGTTTAAACCACCATCTGCAGTTCCTCCTTATAAGGTATGATAATTGATTTCTCTTAATTCAAGTAACCCCTGCGTCCCCTCTCTCTCTGTCCCTCCCTCATACTAGTCATCGTACTAGTGTGTCTGTCATCCTGTTGAGTTCCTCTGTTGACTCGTTCTCACCTATTCCACAGACTATTGTGTGTCCTACATTAACAATAATCGTTCCCCAGCCCCGCAAGGCCCGATTTTATCTACTCTCCAAAATCCACAAGCAGAACTGTCTTGGCAGTCCCATTGTTTCTGCTTGTTCATGTCCCACCAAATTAATTTCCACACACCTCGACTCCATCCTATCCCCCCCCTGGTCCAATGCCTCCTTACCTATGGTCAAGACACCTCACAAGCTCTTCGTCTCTTCAACGACTTCCGTTTTCCAGGCCCCCACTCCCTCATCTTTTGCATGGATATCCAGTCACTCTACACCTCCATCCACCACCAGGAATGTCTTAAAGCCCTCCGGTTCTTCCTCGAACGCACAACCAGCCAATTTCCGTCTACTAACACCCTCCTCCACCTAGCAGAGCTGGTCCTTACCCATAACAACTTCTCCTTCGACTACTCCCACTTCCTCCACATCTTCCCATCTCCACCCCTTTCTGCTTTCCACAGAGACCGTTCCCTCCGCAGTTACCTGATCAACTCATCCCTTCCCATCCAGACCACCCCTTCCCCAGGTACTTTCCCCTGCAACTGCAGGAGATGCAACACCTGTCCCTTTACCTCCCCCCCCCCCCCCCCCCCTCAACTCCATCCAAGGTCCCCGACAGTCTTTTCAGGCGAGGCAGAGGTTCACTTGCACCTCCTCCAACCTCATCTACTGTATCTGCTGTTCAAGATTCAATTGTCACATGTACGTGTATATTGGCGAGACCAAGCGCAGGCTCGGCGATCGTTTCGCTGAACACCTTCGCTCAGTCTGCCTTGCTCTACCTGATCTCCCAGTTGCTCAGCACTTTAACTCCCCCTCCCATTCCCAATCTGACCTTTCCGTCCTGGGCCCCCTCCATTGCCAGAGTGAAGCCAACGCAAATTGGAGGAACAGCGCCTCATATTTCACTTGGGTAGCTTACATCCCAGCGGTATGAACATTGACTCCCCTGACTTCAAATAGCCCTTGCTTTCCCTCTCTCTCCATCCCCTCCCCCTTCCCAGCTCTCCCACCAGTCTTAAGGGCCTGTCCCACTGTACGAAGTAATTCAAGAGCTCTCCCGAATTTTTTAAAAAAATCAATCTCGTGGTAAGCAGGTACGTCGGAGCTTGGGGACATCTCTTAGAGGCTCATAATGCTAACGGCAGGTACTTGGGAAACGCAGTAAGCTCGTGAAGATTTTTCAACATGTTGAAAAATGTCCATGAGAGCCCCGAGTACCTACGAGCGGCTATTGCCGTAATTCTCCAAGTTCAAATCAGGGGAAACTCTTGAATTAGCTCGTACAGTGGGACAGGCCCTTTACTGTCTCCGACTATATTCTATCTCTGTCCCGCCCACTCCCTTGACCAATCTGAAGAAGGGTCTTGACCCGAAACATCACCCATTCCTTCTCTCCAGAGATGCTGCCTGTCCCGCTGAGCTACTCCAGCATGTTGTGCCTGTCTTTGTGCCGATACGTGGTTTAGTTCAGAGATACATCTAGCAAACAGGCCCTTCGTCCCACTGAGTCCACATGAACCATTAATGCCACCTTCACACTAGTTCTATGTTATCCCACTTTCTCATCCACTCCCTACACACTGAGCAGTTTACAGAGGACCGATTAACCTTTAAACCCGCATGTCTTTGGGATGTGGGTGGAAACCCAAGTATCCGGAGGAATCCCACGCGGTCACAGGGAGAACATGCAAACTCCACACAGACAGCACATGAGGTCTGGATCGAACCCGGGTCTCTGGTGCTGTGTGCAGCCCATTGCTTCTCTCTGACTGGTGAAGTAATTTGTTGTTTGTTGTGCAATTTGGCAGGTTGTTGAAGCTTATCAGGCTGGGCTCGGGGCTCTGAGGCAGTCGATGAAAGATGTGAGTGTGGAGAAAGTGGAGAACCTGATGGATGAGATCGAGCAGGTGAGTGGCTTCATTTTCCTCGTGCCGTCAGGATCAAGCCCTGCCTGGAGGAGCAGGCCAGGGGAGGTGAGATGTGAGGGGCACTGGGATGTAATGCTGAGGCTCTATAAGGTGTACGTCAGGCCGCATTTGGAATAGTGTAAGCAATTTGGGGCACCATATCTGAGGAAGGATGTGCTTGCTCTGGAGAGGGTCCAGAGGTTTACAAGAATGATCCCAGGAATGAGTAGGTTAACCTAGATTCTTGATTAGTACAGTGTTGGAGGTTATGGGGAGAAGGCAGGAGAATGGGGTTAGGAGGGAGAGATAGATCAGCCATGATTGAATGGCGGAGTAGATAAGCCTAGTGGTGAAAGGTTACCAATGGGATTGGAGTTACATTGGGATTGGCCTTGATTTTACAGAACGGTGGGTGGGCTCAAGGGGGAGAGAGGGAGAGGGGATGGAGAGAGTGAGGGGATGGAGAGGGGAGGGAGGGAGAGAGCGAGGGAGGGAGGAAGAAAAAAAGGAAGGAGAGAGGGTGGGTGGGAGGGAAATGGGGAGGCAGGGAGGGAGCGAGGGAGGGAGAGAGGGAGGGAGAGAGAGAGAGGGAGGGAGAGGGATAGAGGGAGGCTTCCAAAATGGCTTCTACATCATCATCTGGTGCTAAAAGCAGGAAGCAGCCGTTCAAACAGCAGTTTACAAAGATGGCAATGAATGCATAACTTAGAAGAAGGCATGTCAATTTGCAGCAAAGTTATGCATTCTTGTATTCTTACATGGGTATGACCACACATAAAAAACAAAACATTTTTCAGCAAAATGGCACCGCGTAAAAATACTGCTTTCCTCAGCAAAATACTGATTACTGGAATACTGAAATGCTCTGACAAAACTTGGCAGCTCTGCTCTAATTGTAGAGGGTCCAGCAGCGATTCACCAGGATGTTACATGGGCTTGAGTTGTAACAAGAGGTCGGAAAGGCTGGGAATGTTTTTTTTGCAATGTAGGAGGCTGAGGGGTGACCTTATTGAGGTGTACAAGATTGGACTGGACTTCCCAATGTTGGGCATGTCCAGAACCAGTGGCCACAGTCTCAGAATAAAGGGGAAGCCATTTAAGACTGAGGTGAGAAAAAAAGTTTTCACCCAGAGAGTTGTGAATTTGTGGAATTCCCTGCCACAAGAGGGCAGTGGAGGCCAAGTCACTGGATGGATTTAAGAGAGAGTTAGATAGAGCTCGAGGGGCTAGTGGAATCAAGGGATATGGGGAGAAGGCAGGCAGGGGTTATTGATTGGGGCCGATCAGCCATGATCACAATGAATGGCGGTGCTGGCTGGAAGGGCCGAATGGCCTCCTACTACACATATTTTCTATGTTTCTATAAAGAGCCTGGATTAGTGAACGCTTTTTCCCAGGGCAGAGGATTGTGAAACTAGAGGGCAGGGGTTAAGGTGAGAGAGGAGGGGTTTGTGTGTGGCATCAGGGGCAACGTTTTCACTCAGTGGATAGTCCGTATCTGTAGTGAGCTGCCAGAGGAAGTTGTAGAAGCAGATTCAATGACAGCTTCTAACAGTTGCTGCCTTACAGCCCTTGCCGAGCCACAGACCCGGGTTCGATCCCGACTACAGGGGCTGTCTGTGCAAAGTTTGTACGTTCTCCCCAGTGGGTTTTCTCCGAGATCTTTGGTTAGCTCCCACACTCCAAAGACGTACAGGTTTGAGGGTTAATTGGCTACTTTGTGCGATAGTGTTAATGTGCGGGGGATCACTGGTCAGTGCAGACTTGGTGGGCCTAGGAGCCTGTTTCCGCGCTGTATCTCTAAATTAAAAATTAAACCGACGTTTGAACAGATTTATGGACAGGAGAGGTTTAGAAGGTTAGGCCTCAAATGCAGGCAAATGGGACTCGCCCGGAATGCCGACTTGGTGGTCATGGACAAGCTGGGCTGAAGGGCCTGTTTCCATGCTGTACCGCTCTGTGACTTGTAGTGAACGGCTCTCGGGGTGCCATTCATACTGCTGCTCCATCCTGTGGCTGGATTTTGATCCTGACCTGTGCCACTGTCTATGTGGAGTTTGCCTGTTCGAGTCACCATGTCGTCCAACTGTGACCATGTGGGGCATCTGCTTTCCTCCCTTATCTCAAAGCTGTGCTGCTGGGTCAGTCGGCCTCTGTGTGGGTGGTGGGGGCAGGGGGGGAGGGTTAATGGGCTTATGGGGAAGGTAGATCACAGGGCTGCATGGGTGCTGTGATCAACACTACCCCCAGGGACCTGACCTCTGCTGCTGTCTGTGTGGATTCTGCAGGATCTCCCTGAAACCCCGTGGGTTTTGTCCAGTGGGCCGGCTTGCTCCCAAATGTGGCAGAGCTGCCAGATGGAAGTTAATCTGCTGCAATAAATTGCCCCTTGTCATGGTCAAAGGGTCATACAGTGTGGGAACAGGCCCTTCGGCCCAACTTGCCCACACCAACTGCTGGTAGAGGTGGGCAACAGTAACATCAGGGAGGGTTTGGTGGAGGGGGGTTGCTGGGAATCTGAGAGAAAAGTGGGGTGGATGTAAGGGGTGTATTGATGGTAAACCAGATGTGATTCAGTCCATGGTGTGTGGAATAGGTTTGGAATTCTGTGAGAACCAGCACAGCCTGCGGGCTGAATCCCTGACGAATGGTCTTGTTCAGAAAGGTAACCCATTCCTTCTCTCCAGAGTTGCTGCTTGTCCCGCTGAGTTACTCCAGCATTTTGTGTCTACAGTGGGCTGAATGGCCATGCAGTGTGCTGTATGCTGATGGGTAGTGGCTGTGCCAGGGAGCCTGCGTGGGCATGAGTGGGTGTGGTGTGGCATTGAGTGTTGCCCACTTGGTGACCATGCCAGAGGGTGGGCACTGGCCCTGACCGGGGGTGATAACCGTTGTCCCTCTCTCCCTCTCGTTGTAGTTCTGTGACACACAGGATGACATCAGGAAGACTCTGGCTGGTGAAAGCTTCGATGTAGCGGGTAAGGTTCTGCTTGTTGATCTGTACATCTGTTGTTTTTACACAGACACACATTTTTTCTATTCACCCTCACCCCTCCACAACAATGGTTGGGAAATAACAACCTGCTTGTTCCCATGTGTGACCTTCCTGTGGGTGAGTGTGTTCTTGTTCCCCGTCCGCTCTGAGTGCTTCTCGCTCCACAGGTCCCGGCTCTCGTTTTATATCTTCAACCAACCATGTGGCACGTTGGTGCAGCGGGTAGAGCTGCTGCCTCACAGAGCCGGAGACCAGGGTTCGATCCTAACCTCGGGTGCTGTCTGAGTGGAGTTCACACGTTCTCCTAGTGACCGCGTGGGACCGGGTGCTCCAGTTTCTTCCCACATCCCAAAGACTTGTGCAAGCTTATAGATCAATTGGCCCTCTGAAAATCATGAAGCATAGGAAGGAACTGCAGATGCTGCTTTAAACTGAAGATAGACACAAAATGCTGGAGTAACTCAACGGGACAGGCAGCATCTCTGGAGAGAAGGAATGGGTGACGTTTCGCGTTGCAAACAGCTAACAATGGCCTGTTTCCTTTATCATAGTTAATTTTTTGCATATCTTTCATTCATTTGTTTGACATCTCTACATCACTGTCTGTCTCTCTTTTCCCTTTCCAACGACTCTCAGTCTGAAGAAGGGCGTCGACATTGTTTTTTGTGTGTACGTATGTGTGCATGTGTATGTGTATGTATATATATATTTATATATGTGTGTACCTGTGAGTATGTGTGTGTATATACACACTGAACTTTTTTCTTCTCTCTCGTTTATTATATTGTTTACAGTGTACTATGTTTACATATTCTGTTGTGCTGCAGCAAGTAAGAATTTCATTGTTCTCTCTGGGACATATGACAATAAAACACTCTTGTCCCAAAACGACACCCATTCCTTCTCTCCAGAGATGTTGCCTGTCCCGCTGAGTTACTCCAGCATTAGTCATGTTGAGCAGAGATGAGCTGTTTGATCATCTGCTCACTCCCAGATGCTGGAGATTTCATCCCTGCAACATTTATTTGCTTCCTCCTCCCCACATTGCCTCTGGCCGACCCCTCCCCTTGTCCCACCGTGTCATAGAAACATAGAAACATAGAAAGTAGGTGCGAGAGTAGACCACCAGGTCCGTCGAGCCCGCACTGCCATTCGCTCATGGCTGAACACTAAACAGACACACTTACCCACAAACAGTAGACACAAGACACAGAACACAAGACACTACCCTCCCCTTTATACCGCTATCACCCCTCTCCACCCCAAGAAACCGCGTGATCTCCTGGGGGAGGCAAAAAACGGATAAAAACCCAGGTCCAATTCGGGAAAAAAATCCGGGAAATTCCTCTCCGACCCCAATCCAGGCGATCGACACTTGTCCAGGAGATCACTCAGGTCTTACTATACTAACCATACCTAGGTCCATATCCCTGCCCTCTCCCCGTAGCCCCTTATCCCCTTGGCAGCTAAAAAACCATCTATTTTAGTACTTAAATATATTTAACGTTTCTGCTTCCACTGCTCCCTGGGGCAGTGAATTCCATAAATTAACCACCCTCTGGGTGAAGAAGTTCTTCCTCATCTCAGTTTTAAAAGAGCCCCCCCTTATTCTGCAACTATGTCCCCTAGTTCTAGTTTCCCCGATCATTGGGAACATCCTCGGTGCATCCACCCGATCAAGGCCCCTCACGATCTTATATGTTTCAATGAGATCGCCTCTCATTCTTCTAAACTCCAAAGAGTAGAGTTCCAGCCTACTTAACCTTTCCTCATATGTCAATCCCCTCATTGCAGGAATTAATCTTGTAAACCTTCGCTGCACTGCCTCCAGGGCTAGTACATCCTTTCTTAAGTATGGACCCCAGAACTGTACACAGTATTCCAAATGTGGTCTCACTAATACTGTGTACAGCTGCAGCAAGACCTCCGTGTTTTTATACTCAATCCCCCTAGCAATAAAGGCCAAAACTCCATTGGCCTTCCTGATTGCTTGCTGCACCTGCATACTAACTTTTAGTGATTCATGTACTACTACCCCTAGATCCCTTTGCGTTGCATTACAACGCAGCTCCTCCTCATTTACAAAATAACTTGCCCTATCATTTTTTTTCCCAAAGTGAATGACTTCACATTTATTAGTATTAAATTTCATCTGCCAAGTTGTTGCCCACTCACCTAGCTTATCTATATCCTTTTGCAGACTCTTCCTATCCTCCTCATCCCCTACTTTTCCTCCCATTTTTGTATCGTCCGCAAATTTTGATATATTACACTTGGTTCCCTCCTCCAAATCATTTATATAAATCGTACCCACAGCGACCCGTCAGGGACGCTGCAAGATCCGAACAAATGCAGCTTTACCGCTTCAATTCCGACCCAATCTCATGTGACTTCAACAACGCTCTGCAAGTCTGTGGTGAACACTTCCTCGAATCTGGGGTTCAAACAAAGTTGCTCTGCCGCTTGGACATGTGGCTGGTGTGGGCATGTTGGGCCAAGGGCCTGTTTCCACATTGTATCATTCTATGACTCTTATGCCGTAGAGCAAATGGAGCCATTCCCAATCACTTGCTCCTCTCTGCATGGTGGATGGTGATTGCTCTGCAGCTCTGTACAGGGTGGGTCCTCTGCTCATGTGTTGTCTTTCATGCTGATGCAGGTGGAGCTGACGTGAGTGATTTGGAGGCTGAGCTGGATGCTCTTCTACAGGAGGAGCCGCAGCTCCAGATGTGCCGGCCGATACACGACCTGCGCTTCCCTCAGTGAGGAGAACAGCTGCTCGCCGAGCTCAGCAAGCTCAGCCTGACTGACCAAGGTGACCTTCAGCTCTGGGTGGGGGGGGGGGGGGGGCGAGAGGAAGGGGGGCCGTGGGCAGGAGGGTGGCCAGGGGTGGGGGTCAGCTTGGAGGCGGGGGGGGGGTGGGGCTGGAGGGGGGTCAGCTTGGAGGAGGGGGCTATGAACACAAGGGGAGCAGGAAGGAGCGGCTAGGAGGCAGGAGGGGGGCAGCTATAGAACAGTGAGAACAAAGTGGATCACGGGCTATGAACAACGACGGACCACTGGGGAGTATAATGAACAGTGTAATGTTGTCGGCACCCTATACGTGGCCACTCTTGGTGTACGGTACGCAAAGAGTTTCACTATGACATGTCACATGATAATAAAGTATCAATCAATCAAAGGCAGGGGTTGCTAGAGGGTGGGGGCAGCTAAAGACAGGGAGCTAAAGGCTTGGGGCAGCTTAAGGCAGGAGATCAGTGTTGGCTCGCACTCTTCCTTACCAACTTGCACCATGTTCACCTGCCTCAGGTAACCTCCCAGACATTCAAGTCCGGGCTGGACGGCACAGTTGACTTGAATCCATCTTCCTTTCCCTGCCTCTATACTGTCCCTTTTCCCGTGGTCTTTACACTCTCCCTCCACCTCTCCACAACTGGTGGTTGAACTCTCTGTGGCCGCTGCTCCTGTCCCCTCTGGGGGGGGGGGGGGGTTCCCCTTTCTAACGCTGGTGATTTAAAGCTGGCAGCACACTCCCAGTGCGCCCCATGACCTGCCGCACAGCTGGATGGTGCAGCGTATTCCAGATGTGGTTGCAGCTGGTCTTCATCGTGCTGGCCAGTGACTGACCGGCGAGGGGTTAGCCGGAGACGCTGTGGTTTACACGTTACCGCCAGCGCTGAGGAAAGGCCGCACAGCAGCTTGCCGTTCCTGCAGCGGTGGACCCTGTGAGGAACGCTACATCCTTAGCTTCTGTGTTCTGGTAACAGCGGGGAAGAAGCTTTACTGAATGCGGTCGTACCTCCTTTAGAAACAGAAAATACGTGCAGGAGTAGGCCATTCTGTCCTTCATCAGAGCCAGCATCGCCATTCAATATGATCATGGCTGATCATCCAAAATCAGTCTCCTGTTCCTGCTTTCTCCCCATATCCCTTGATTCCTTCCCAGCTTTAGTGTCTTCTGCCCTGCGGGAGAGGGGAAAAGAAGTGGTCCTTGATTATGATGGCAGCTTTCCGAGGCAGCGTTGAAGTGTGGATGGAGGGGTGGGGGGAGGCTGGTCTGTGTGGTGGACTGTGCCACGTTCACTCATCTCGGCACTTCTGCTGGGACGGGTGTGTTTGCTACCTGGTGGAATGTTTCTGGAGGGCCGTCGCAGAGCAAGGTGGGACGCAGCGTTACAACTCTTGCTGAATTTAAAACTACGAATTACAAAATGAAGTAACAGTTTCACCAAAGGCAAACACAGAGTGCTGGAGTAACTCAGCGGGCCAGGCAGTATCTCTGGAGAAAAGGAATAGGTGACGTTACGGGTCAAGACCCTTCCTCAGTCTGAGAGTCAGGGGAGAGGGGATCTAGAAACATGAAATGATACAAAGAACAAAAGAATGATCATGGAAAGGTGGAGCCCACAATGGTCTATTGTTGGCTGTGGAAGAGGTGATAATCAAAGACCCGATAGCAAGCAAGATAGATCACTCGACGAAAAAGGAGTAGTACGGTCATGGGCAGATTCATGGGTAATTTCCGGCCCCATTTCCGTAACCGGCTTCCGTCTCCGCACCAAAGATCCCGTAGCGGAGCAAAGATACTAGTGCGGAGACGGAAGCCGGTTATGGTAACATCCTCGTAAAAAAAAAATTTTATTTGGTAAAAATCTTCTCATTTTCAGAATTATAATTTATTAACACAAACTGTTCCCCCCGCAACGTTGATTACACTGCGGGTCGGGTTGGGTTACTGAAATGGATGAAAAAAAGGCCCACGTTCTGCTCCGTTGTGTACTACACGTCAGCCCATTGCATTTAGAAGGAGTGGTCTATCTTGCTCCACTATAGGATCGTTGGTGATAACGAGGGGATAGGAACAGTGAAACTGGTGGAACGACAGGGGGGGGGGGGGGCTAGATGTGGTCTCACCACATCTCCTGGCATTGTCTTTACACTATTGGGCTTGTTGAACTTGTTGCCTTTGTTTTCAGGTCCCATTGTTGAAAGCAGGAAGCCTGCGGCCTCTCTGGAACTTGCACAATGACCTCCACTGCAGATCCAGGGGCCAACTGGCTCCTGCCGCATGCCTCATCTGGACAGAAGATGCACATGGTCAATAGTAGTCTGTACAGGATGACTCTTTTACAATCTTTCCCTAATGCTCTCGGGTCTGGGACAAGGGTAAGACATTCCCCGCCCATGTAAAGCAGCACGAGGCATTTTGGAAGAGAACTCTCTGGGTCAGGAACGTTCAGTCATTGAGACCGTGTCCACACTGACCACTTTTGTGTGCCAGTGTGAGTAGACATGGGCAACAGGCCAACGCTGTGACTAGACTCTGTTGACGGAGGTGGGTAAGGAGCTTGTTGCCATGACATTACTGCAGATTGCAGTGGTTTGTGACTGCAGTCCCCACTGCTGCTAAACGGTGGCTGGGGAACATTGAGGCAAGGAAATCAGTGGTGAAATAGTGAGCTGCCCTTGTATCTCCCTGTGGCAGCTGAAGAGCCAGGGTCCCCAGGAAGTCACCACTCATAACACACCCACAACTGCCCCAGTTACTGAGACCAGTTTGGTCTGTTCATCTTTCACATTTCAAGTGCTGCTCAACGGCCAACTGGCTGGCTGCGGGAGGTTGATGGTGGTGTGACTAACGAGACTGTCGGTAGCCCAGCAACGGTTGTAAGAGCCGCTGTGGGGAGGTGTAAAGGGAGAGAGCACCAGGCTGTCGGCTTGCTGCTGTCCTGGGTTCACCGGACCGTCTTGTCCCGGATGCGAGTACTCTAGGTCTAACACACCCTGTCCCGGGTGTGAGGGATTAGCCTGGGTCTAACCCACGCTGTCCTGGGTAATTCATATCATTGTCTACCCCACCTCCAGCTGACTCGAGCTGCAATGGTGAAAATGCATTTTGGTCAAACCCTTCCCTGATGTCCAGTCTGCCTTGTCTTGTGCCAGTGTGTGTGAGGAGAAGCGGGGGCAGTGGGTGTCCAGGCACCACAGAGGGGTGGGTGTGTGTGTGTCCAGGCACTGCAGGAATCAAACAGTCGTGGTAATACACACTCTCTGCTGCTCCAGCTATGCTCCTATCCTGAAAATTGTACAAAGTCTTGAAGTAAATCCTGTTGTAAATGTATTGTTTTGGATAAATATTAACTAAATGTCAGCAGTTAAAATAAAAAGATAAAGTGCTATGGTTTCAAACTTGATTGTGTGTTTGAGGGAAGTGACAAAGATGAGTGATGAGGGGAGAGAGGTGGATGTCTGTCCTCAAATTAGAGGACCAAAACTGCACACAATAGGGAGATTTCACGGCAATCGGGTCACGACCCATGACCCGTACTGTTGCTACGCTACTCCAAATGGATTACACGCGATGTACTGCAGGTAGGTACTTACCATTGTTCCAGCGTAGCGGGCCCGTTAAAACTCGCTGATATTGTCAATTTTTTCGCTGTAAATAATAATGGAAATCGGGATAAGCGTGTGAGACATTTAGCCTACTTCAGAATTCCAAAAATGAGGGGAAATGACGGTAGGTAGATGCGGGAGCTGATGGGACAACAACAGCCAGAGTGCTTGACGAACATTGGCCGTTTGCTCACTGTATTTCATCAACAGTAAGGCATTATTTGTGTTTTTTCTTGATTCCTTTGGCATCTAAAACGTTTCAGAAGTGATAAATCTGGCTGAAATTGTTTTAAATCGCCCATGGTTCTCGTGGGTTTTTACATACAAAATGAAAACGCATATGAAGAAAAATTTACATCCAGATTGATCACTTCTGAGAATTTTTAGATACCAAAGGATCAAGAAAAAACACAAATAATGCCTTACTTGATGAAATGCAGTGAGCAAACGCGATAATTCCCAATATTTTCAATGTTTACCAAGCACTTTAGCTGCTGTAGTCCCTTCAGTTCTCGCTTCTCTATACCTTCATTTCGCTTCACTTTTGGAATTCTAAAGTTGGGTACATGTCTCACACTTACCCCGACTCCCACAATTTTTTTTCAGCGCAAAATTCAACATTTGGCGGGTTTTAACAGGTAGGAAAGTACGCGTTTCTAGCATTAATAACATACCGGAAGTGACGGATGTCTTCCAGTTGGATTTAGCGGCTCCATGCGTCAAGCCCTATGACCCAATGACCTTACGTGCAACCCCCTATACTCCAGGTGTTGTCTCACTAGGGCTCTGTACAACTGCAGAAGGACCTCTTTGCTCCGATATTCGATTCCTCTTGTTATAAATCCTTCTGGAGTACGGCAGCTTCCGGTATACACTAGTAACACGAAACACGTACGTTCTTACCCGTTAGAAACCGCCAAAACGGTCAATTTTTGCGCTGCAAAATATTGTGGAAATGCTCACCGTGAGAGACAACCGTCCAAAATCACTGCTGCTCACTGACTTGCGAAAGAGCAGCGTGCCGGCGGATTGAGGGCTAGTCACCCTCCAGTCTGAACCGAGCCCCAAGGTCCAAGCGGCCGAAGGAGCGCATCCCTCGGGACAGCCCCCACTCTCCCCCCGGGGTCAGCGCTGTCGGGCCACAGCCGCCCTCCGCCCCGTCTTCCCCTGTGCATCCGCACTGTGACGGGCTGTGAGTCGGCAGCGCCCACATACACGGGGCCGGGTGGAGCGGGGGTCGCGGCTCCGGGCAGCGGGACACACTGGGCCATAAACCCGGCAACGTCCCCGACAGCTGCAGTAGAGTTGGGGACAGTCTGGTCCCTCCGCCCACCCAGAGTCACTGACCGTGCTGCACCGGCACCGGACCCCGACCCCCACACCGGGCGTTTCAGCAGCCAAACACCGGCCGCGGGGACAGACAGCCCGGGGTCCGCAAGTGTGGAACCATTCAGCATGGAGTCCGGATGCTGGGACAGAAGACGTTACCTGACGTCACCACTTGTACTCCAGCAGGCGTTACGGGACAACAGTACGGGGCACGGGTCGTGACCTCGACTGCATGCAACCTCCTTACGGATCGTTGTTCAGCGCGATGGGCCGAAGGGCCTGTTTTCGTCCTGTATCTCTAAACTTACAAATGTTTAAACATGAATTCTGCCAGAATAAACTGGCAACACAGTGAAACACACCCTAACTAATAAAGACACTGAGAGATCAGTTTCAGAAAGTGCACAATGGGACATCGACAGCGGTGAAACCTTGCGGTGGCGACGAAGCCTCGCGGGTCGATGAGAGCCTGGCGGACCACCGTGAGGAAGGGGGAAAGAACAATGGAGGACCCGGCGTGGGAGGACCACCATGAGGAAGGACATTGCGTCTGCAAGCAAAGAATCGCACTGTGCCTAGTCACATGTGACAATAAAGTATCCCTTGTATCTGATGCCTGTTTCCGTGCATCTTCCGCCAGCACCAAAGATGGCGGCGCTGTTGCTGGACGCGCTGACGTGCGCGGCGTGCGTGGTGACGTGTGACGCGGTGGCGGGAGGTTCGAGCCGTCCGGCGGCCGCAACATGGCGGGCGACAGAGGAGGAGCTGGAGCTGGAGCTGGAGGCGGATTCCCTCACCGAGGAGGATGAGGAGGAGGAGATCCTCACCCCGGCACAGCTCATCCACAAACTGGAGGAGGTGAGGTGTAGAGCCTCGGAATGCCGCTCCTCCCCGCAGCCGCTAAATCCGTCCCGGCCCGCAGGGAGTCCGTCAGGCGGCCGCGCGTACCCGGGGCCCGGGGCCGGTTGTCCAACACTGACCCAGATGTGATCACTGACCCAGATGTGATCACTGACCAGATGTGATCACTGACCCAGATGGTGACATCTGACCCAGATGTGACCACTGCCCAGATGTGATCACTGACCCAGATGTTTGACTAATCTTCTTGAATTTTTTGAAGAGGTTACTCGGGAAATTGATGAGGGTAATAAGCAGTGGATGTTGTATATATGGACTTCAGTAAGGCCTTTGACAAGGTTCCTCATGGAAGGTTGGTTAAGAAGGTTCAATGGTTGGGTAATATGGTGGAGTAGCAAGATGGATTCAACAGTGGCTGAATGGGAGATGCCAGAGAGTAATGGTGGATGGTTGTTTGTCAGGTTGGACGCCAGTGATTAGTGGGGTGCCTCAGGGATCTGTGTTGGGTCCACTGTTGTTTGTCATGTACATCAATGATCTGGATGATAGTGTGGTAAATTGGATTAGTAAGTATGCAGATGATACTAAGATAGGTGGGGTTGTGGATAATGAAGTAGTTTTTCAAAGTCTACAGAGAGATGTATGCCAGTTGGAAGAGTGGACTGAAAGATGGCAGATGGAGTTTAATGCTGATAAGTGTGAGGTGCTACATCTTGGCAGGACAAATCAAAATAGGACGTACATGGTAAATGGTAGGGAATTGAAGAATGCAGGTGAACAGAGGGATCTGGGAATAACTGCACAGTTCCCTGAAAGTGGAATCTCATGTAGATAGGGTGGTAAAGAAAGCTTTTGGTGTGCTGGCCTTTATAAATCAGAGCATTGAGTATAGAAGTTGGGATGTAATGTTAAAATTGTACAAGGCATTGGTGAGGCCAATTCTGGAGTATGGGGTACAATTTTGGTCGCCTAATTATAGGAAGGATGTCAACAAAATAGAGAGAGTACAGAGGAGATTTACTAGAATGTTGCCTGGGTTTCAGCAACTAAGTTATAGAGAAAGGTTGAACAAGTTAGGGCTTTATTCTTTGGAGCGCAGAAGGTTAAGGGGGGACTGATAGAGGTCTTTAAAATGATGAGAGGGATAGACAGAGTTGACGTGGATAAGCTTTTCCCACTGAGAGTAGGGAAGATTCAAACAAGGGGGACATGACTTGAGAATTAAGGGACAGAAGTTTAGGAGTAACATGAGGGGGAACTTCTTTACTCAGAGAGTGGTGGCTGTGTGGAATGAGCTTCCAGGGAAGGTGGTGGAGGCAGGTTCGTTTTTATCGTTTAAAAATAAATTGGATAGTTATATGGACGGGAAAGGAATGGAGGGTATGGTCTGAGCGCAGGTATATGGGACTAGGGGAGAATACGTGTTCGGCACGGACTAGAAGGGTCGAGATGGCCTGTTTCCGTGCTGTAATTGTTATATGGTTATATGTGATCACACTGATTCAGATGTCCACACTGACCCAGATGTGATCACTGACCCAGATGTGATCACTGACCCAGATGTGATCACTGATCCAGATGTGATCACTGACCCAGATGTGATCACTGACCCAGATGTGATCACTGACCCAGATGTGATCACTGATCCAGATGTGATCACTGATCCAGATGTGATCACACTGATTCAGATGTCCACACTGATCCAGATGTGATCACTGACCCAGGTGTGATCACTGATCCAGTTGTGATCACTGATCCAGATGTGCTCACACATCTCCAGTGGGCCTCTGGATTCAGGTTGGGGAGCTGGGACCCTAACCCAAGGAGGTTAATGAGAGATGGTGAGGGTGTGCATTGGCCAAAGACAATCTCAAGGGAGAATATTACCTACACGGAAATGATGAGGCTATTCTTGTGCACAAATCATAAAAGGCTGGCACCCCGGTGCCATAAAGAGATCAAAGAGGCAAATGGCATATTGGCCTCCAGATGGTTGGAGTTTAGAAACAGAGAAGCTTTGTACCGGAAAGGATACAAAGTGCTGGAGTAACTCAGCCGGTAGAGGCAGCATCTCTGGAAAACAACGATAGGCAATGAAACTTTACTTATTCATATTACTGCAATATTTTATGTCTCTTTTTGTAAACTGGTATCTGCAGTTCTTCGCATCTCCGAAGTTTTGACCTTGGTGAGGTTGCAACTGGAAGACAGTGCATAATGTTTGTCCTCTAATTTAGGTACTCTCAGCAGGTAGCTTGAACTTGCAAATGTTGACCACTCATGGTTATTATTATTTTTATTATTTTTGGAAATATGAAAGAGTGATATAGCAAAGTACTGCCATACGGGGCAGTGCCGACGGAGGCTGGACAATCAAGCCAAATTCATGTATAATAGGTAGTGTGTGGGGGTAGATTTACAGGTAAAAATTAATGAAAAGAGCAGAGTGTGAGAGGACAGTTTTTGGCAATTGAACCATCCTATCAACTAGAGAGCGGTCCTGACTTACCAGCTACATAATTGGAGACCCTCGGACTCTCTTTATTTGGACTTTATCCTGCATTAAACATTATTCCCTTTATCCTGTATCTGCACACTGTGAACAGCTCAATAGTAATGTGTAAGAAGGAACTGCAGATGCTGGTTTAAACTGAAGATAGACACAAAAAGCTGGAGTAACTCAGCAGGTCAGACAGCATCTCTGGAGAAAAGGAAGAGGTGATGTTTCAGGTCGAGTCTGAAAAAGGGTCTCGACCTGAAACGTGACCTGTTCCCTTTTCTCAAGAGATGTAGTCTGACCCACTGAGTTACTCCAGATTTTTTTGTCTAGCTCGATTGTAAACATGTATAGCCTTTCTGCTGACTGAATGGCACGCAACTAAAAAACATTTCATTGCATCTCCCTGCAAACGTGACCATAAACTGAACTAAACTATTGGATGATAGTAAATCCTCCTCCAGGAACAGCGCACAAATCCTGGCCTCTCTCCACTGGCTCCCTGTGCGGTTCCGTATAAACTTCAAGATACTCCTCCATGTCTACAAAGCCCTCAATGGACTTGCCCCCACCTACATAAAAAGTCTTCTCACCCACCACTCCACCTCCAGGCCCCTCAGATCGGCCGACTTGGGGTTGCTGAATATCCCGCAGTCTAGGTATAAGCTCAGGGGCGACCGCGCCTTTGCGGTTGCAGCCCCTAGACTGTGGAACAGCATCCCCTTTCCCATCAGAACTGCCCCCTCCATCGACTCTTTTAAGTCAAGACTAAAGACTTATCTATACTCCCAAGCCTTTCCTGACGTCCTCTGAGTGAGGGCTACATGTATATATGTATGTAGTCTGTTTTGTTGTGCTATTCTTATAACAAATGTAAAGCACTTTGGCCAACAAGAGTTGTTTTTTAAATGTGCTATATAAATAAATGTGACTTGACGTGACAAAGAATTGCCACGCTCTGGTGCCATTTAATCCTATAGTTGATGTGCAGGTCAAGTCCACAAGTATATACATTGAATCCATAGGTTTTAGTTTGTAGGTCTGTAATGCTAATGACGGTGGATGCTTGTCTTTAATTTCCACACAGGCTTGGCTGAATGAGAAGTTTTCTCCCGACCTTCTGGAATGTAAATCTGAAATAGTCGAATGTGTCATGGAACAGCTGGATCATATGGTAACTAAACAGTTGTTCATTTGGCATAGGATGGCCAGCGAAAGATGCCCAGTTTTCAGTGTGGTTAAAATGGCCGTTCCATCCTTAGAGTCCGGTCGTTCCATCCTTAGAGTCCGGTCACGGATTGAGCACGCAACTCTGCGAGGGTGGCACAGCGATAGAGTTGCTGCCTTACAGCGCCAGAGACCCGGATTCAATGCTGACTACAGGTGTGATCTGTACGGAGTTTGTATCTTCTCCCGGTGATCCTGTGGGTTTTCTCCAGGTGCACCGGTTTCGCACACATTCCACAGACATGGCGTTTGTAGATTAGTTGGTTCTGTAAAGGGTAAATTGTCCCTAGTGTGTAGAATGGTGATAGTGTACGGGCGTGATCGCCGGTCAGCGCATACTCAGTGGCCCTAAGGGCAGTTTCCACGCTGTATCTCCATAAGGGTGCAGAAGAGGTTAAGATAAACCCAGGGTGCGGCGCTGTGAAGGCAGTGGCACCACCGGGTGCATGACAGAATTATACTAGACTTTTTTT